>NW_008606100.1:116777-200844 GCF_000691845.1 Merops nubicus | reverse complement strand
TTTTACACGGAACCAGGACAGGAAGGTATCTCGTTTGCCATCATCTCCAATCCCTTATTTTACAGTGTATCATATAACCTCCTTTAAATATTTACCAATGATCAGCGTAAACCCATTACACATGACTCAATTCAGTGCTGTGACAGAGCTTGGGAATTAACTCTGTTGCTCTCATGTTTAAGGGTATTCTCCTTTGCAGTTTAAACGTATAGTCCATTTAGTTCTTTATCACAAATCATTTTTTAAAAAAACATTTCTAATTTCTTCCTGGTTTTTATTCCCTCTTGATATTAGTTTTGCTGTATTAGACAAATCTACGTCTTCTAGTCTATGTATGATTTTTTTTTCCCCTCCCCTAATCATTCTACCAGCATTTTCTGCATTTGTTACAATTTGAATCCTCCCTCTTGTAAACATGTCTAGGCACAATTAATAATACTTCCCTACATCCACAATTGCATTTGCCATTGGCATACTCAAACGACAAGACTTGGACATCTCTCAGATAATACATCAAGGTTCCTCTCCTCAGTCATTTTGAACATACACTTACAAATCACTGGAAAAAATGTATTAATCCTCAATCATGCCTTTGAATTTTACTGTATTCATATATATTCTCTACACAGAATCCCTGGTTCCTCCTTTGTTTATCCTTTATATGGATAAAGAGTGACTTGCAAGGTCTTTCAACATTTTCTGTTAAGAAGCAACTCAGGCTGAATTTGTATAAATCTCACTTCAACCCTCTAGTTTCCATTTCTCAAGAAAATTTCTGGTTTGGTGAGTCCTCTTAACTTTTTCTTGCACACATTGATTTTTTGCAATGTCTTTACTGATGTGTTTTTTCAGCTAATTATGCCTCTCTTCCCCCAGTTTTCAGGTGCATCACTAAGATTTGAGACTTTATAAACTGGACTATAAACCAAGATGATTAAAAACATCTTCTTTAAAAATGTAACACATTTTTTACAATTCTTTTATTATCATCAAGAATTCTTGTACAAATGAATATATATGTGTGTGTATATAGGAATATATACATATATATGTGTGTGTATCTCTCTCATAATTACACCCAATTCTATGCCATCATGCTGAATCTGGAAACTGTTATGTTCATAAGGAACAGAACACCCCTGGCTTTCTCTGCCTCTCTATTCTCTCCCTTTGAGTTTCTTCCTTGAGAATCCCCCTTGGTCTCCTCTACATCGACATTTAGCTCTCCAGTAAAAGCAATGATTTTCAGGTTTATTGAGAGTGGTAGCCTGTCTATAACGCAGCCATTAGAACACCTGCACCTGCTGTCTTGCACAGATACACCAAAGTAATTTTAAAGTAGCAAAGTCAGATGCCTGTAGCAGCTTAGCTGTTGCAGCAGAGAGATCAGCCTGAGCTGTTAAAATATGCTTGAGAAATCATATAAATTTCCAGATAGACCATGCTGAGCTTTATGATAGCCTGAGAATGGCAGGCAGTACAAGTAACTTAAAAGCTCAGCAGGGAATGCCTATATTACAATGGGTGGTCAGTGCAAATATATATTAGGTTTGTCTCCACGTAGCAGAAGCATTTGTGCTGTATCCTATGGGAATCTAGCCAAATATTCTACAGAAAATCACTTTTCTATCATTAATATTTACACAAAAACATCATTTTGACTTTGAAATATGGCACAATGCAGTCTGGCAACGTGCGGATTGCTTAGCTTTTTAATTTGCCACTCAACAGTAGTTACAAAAAAAAATTCTCATGCAAGTCTCAAGTTTTGACAGATATGGGATTGAGAGGGTAGTAGTAAAACCCTCCTTGAAGAATTTACTTAATCTTGCCATACTTCAGTATTGGAATCAAAAATTAGAATAAAGTCACTGTCTTTCTAGCATCTGATGTTTAAAATATAACTGCCAAGCACATAAGGATCCAGATTTTACGTGGCAAATTTCATGTGCTCCCGTAGTATAAAGCAAAGAAACCCAACCACTAAACCCATGACTTTTTGAGCAACATTGTCTGGAGCTTCAGCTGGTCAATTCTTTAAAGTTGAGCACAAAATCAAACAGAAGTAACTAGGAGCGCAGTGCCACCTGGTTAAGTTGGTTTAGGCTGCCAGATCCTGAGCATGCAGAATCAGGACATTCTTTCTCTCTAAGGACGCCAAGGAAACACCAGTTGACTCAGAGTATAGCTTGCCAAAGAAGCAGCTTATGGAAAAGGGGGACGTCAACCCCACAAAGCTTCCTGCTCCAAGCAGCTCTACAGAAAGCCTTGCCCTGTCACTCTTCCTAAGGACACCCAGTCTTTTCAGCACAGGGCTCAATTGCCCATGCAAGTCACAGAGACAAGGCTGAGAAAGCAGCTGTGCAGCTATTACACATTATGTTCAGGTGATAGGGTTCCTCCTTCAGGAACTGCATTTCTGAAGGCTCACACCATGAAAGCAGCTGGTCCTATGATCTGCCCATTAGCTTGCGCTTGCTTTAATTAATTCTAGTCAGGAAACTAACAGGGCTGTTTTTAAATGAAACCTGAGGATGCTGATGTTTGGATTCCTGCGACCAGGCATACTTCCATGTCTTTTGAAAACTTTTGGCTAGCCATGGTGTGACACACTGGGGAACCAAGTCCATTTCAAGACCTAGCCACAAGCCTGGCCCAAGTCTGAAAGTGTGGAAACCCCTTTCTTTTCATACATATGTTTTAACTAAACTGATTCCCAACCACAAGGTTGCAACTTTGCAGCATGCAATACCAATGCTGAGCTCATCTTCTTATGGTTTCCTTTTCAAAGGTAGACCATGAGCTCAGCATTCCCTAGTACTCTTTTAAAATGGTGGAACTGCATTTTAATAGGATGCTGGCAACAGGAATCATGCAACAAATTCCCTAACAGTCGTTACTACAAGCTGCCAGAATCAGCCCCTCGTGGCCCAAAACGAAATGTCTTTTATCAGTATGGCTTCTTGCCAAGTTTCTGCTGCCCAGCTCAAGGCACTAACTGGATTACACAAAAACAATAGGAACAGCAGTAAGAAGAAAACACTGTACAAAAGGGATTATAAACAGGAAGAGAAAAATGAAATACCTCTTTAGACTCCAGGTAAGACTCTGTTGTTCCCACCTGATCAAGCCCAGGACAGCACCACCTAATACAGCACTCTTAAGAAACTGTCTCCTCTATCTCACAAGCTGTCTCCTAAGAAAATTCTCCCATGTATCCTTGACTTTCTGATTTTATCTTATGTTTCATCAAAATATTTCACTACTACTTCCTTCTACAGTTGCTGGCTGCTTATGCTAGGAGCTGACTTTAACGGGGCTTCTGCATTTTTGTATGATGGAAGACTGCAACCATAAACAAACATTTTCTACACTTGTTCCTACAAAATGTACTGACTATTACTTGCTAGATGCAATGATTTTTTTGCTATAACTGCAGTATTTATCATGAATCTTTAACAAAGGCTTTTCAGCCCAAGATGCAAAAAAAACAAATTCCATCTCAACATGCAAGGAAAGACACCTTAACCTAAAGTTGACAAAACTGGATGTCAGACATTTCGTAAAATTGAAGCAATGTCTTTTCATGAGAGCAGAGCTAAATAAGCTGTTTGTTTATACACAGAGACATAAGCTTATGCGTGAAATGAATAGGGAACCAAAGATGTCAAAGACTGTATAGACTCCCATAATCAAAACCAGACACAAAAATGCACTCTGACAGGTTTGGCAAATTCTGATTCCCACAGAAAAGCTGCAGTTGTAAGCCCATCTACCACTAGGTCTCTTAAAGTATTTTCCAAACAGCAGATCTGTTCTGCAAGGCTGGAAAGCCCATCCTAGCACAATGAATGAGAACAGCTGATCCTAAGACCAATTTCAGACCCATAAGCACTGATGGGAAGCATACAGCTTGATTTTGTGAGCTCAGAATATTGACCAAATATTCATAAAGTGGAGGTGCTACAGAGCCTACATCTGCAGAATACACAATGAGCAGGTGCAGATTGTTTGCACATGGAAGGCAGCTCAGTTCCTCTTCTCACAGGTTGACAAAGAAGAGAGACAGAAGACATCCTCATAAATTTCATCTCTTGGAAAAATTAGCACAGCCCAAAATCATCAGCACGCATTTCTTGGACAGAAAAGCCCATGATGACAACATCCTCTGATCACACTGAACACTTGCTGATAAACCAAACATAAGGATTAAGGCTCCCAACTTAGACCAGGTGTTTTAGGTTTAAGCAGAAATAAGAGAACATACCACTGTGATCAGAATAGCTTTCCTACAATCAAATCAAAAGCCAATCTGAAAAAAAGAAAAACAAGCCAACCCTAAACCACACCACTAAAAGCCAAAAGCTCCACACACCAGCAGATTTGCATCTCCAGTGTTCTTCATAAATATGCATGTAAGAGCTAGGAGTAGAGCCAGAGACAAGCAGAAATACATTAGGATTTAGTATTTTTTAGTATCATCCTCTGTCTTCACTGACTACCAGTGCTTCTGTCTGCACTCTCACTTCATATGCGTATTGCACATTAGAAATTTTACTTTCTAGCAGAGCTGCAAATAACCATCTTTCCTAAGCAAACCTAAGTTCACTTAAAAATTAAAGCAGCATTATTATTCTGTACATTTTCTTAAACTATGGTAAAGTTTTTCCATGCTATTTGTATCCTACATAACATGCCTCTCCAGGTTTTAATTATGAAACTCTAAATAAATCCCATGAGCAAACACTTATTCATATCTGTCTGCTGAGTTCCTATTTGTAATTCCAGCTAATTACTTCCCCTGTCAGGAAAATATTCTCAGAAGTCCCAAGATGCAACACAATTACCTCTATTTCTTTCATTTTATGCCTCCCAGTATTTGATAGAGAAAATGTAAATTCATTTGGCTACTGCTGGAAGAGTAAGAAACTTGAAATAATCTCTGCACTGTCAGCAGGTCTTTACCTTGTGTGCTTAATCCCTGTTACCATGGTGATATTTAATTGTGCAGCCACACAGTTTGATTGGTTTATTTTAAATTGAAGTTTTTCTGTGGAACGGCACAGGATCCTAGTGCACATTAGATAAACGGCTTTCAAAATATGGCAGTGAGTCATGTTGTTGTCCGTGACTAGATTAATTTGAGTTCAGTTAAACTATTTCTTCACCTTAATCTTACACATCTATGACGACATGCATAATATGAGGACTTTTAGCATTATATTTGAGAGATGTGCATTTGGAGTATAATTAAGCAGTATTTTATTGTAAGAAGGGCAATTAAAACCTAAATGAGAATTAAAATTATGTAAGCTTTTGTTGCTAGTATCATTTTGTCTTTCTAAAACAAATTACTTTGCTCTTCTACAACAAAAATCCAGATAAGAACCTTTTACAGTAGGCTTATAATTTATTTTCTGTACAGAAAATTGTAAATACATTAATATGACAGAAATTAAGCCAAAAGGATAAATGCAGCTTCTTCAGTGTCATATACCTCAGGATACAATTCCTCAGCAGTCAGTATATGACTGACTGCTGGAAAGGCATCATTTATATGGTGTTTCCTGGCATGGCATAACATATTAGGTAGCTTGTTTAAGTCTATACATACACTATGATGAACTGGTGTACTTCAACTGTGTTCTTTAAACAGTACCAAATATAATGTTATAGTACTCAACCATTTTTTTGTGCTCTATAACATGACTCAAGCACATTTTATTTTTAATGCTTTAACTGAAGGCCTGTGGGAAATTTCATCTAGCCTTTGCTGTGAACGGTCCTGGTTCCATCACAAAGTATCAGACAGCTTTACTTTATTCATTTTTTTCAAGCTTGTGGCCACTAAGGCCCCAATGTACAGCCTCCAGAATCATTCTGTCTTTCTGGTGTTTCAGGGGCTGCTTTAGCCTCTTTCTTTTCAAGGTCTATCAGCTATCCTGGTTCTATTTCATATGCAGAACTTCTGTGTTTGCACCACTGGGGATACCACCATGTGACCTGAGATAAGGTTTCACAGCTCCTTAGAAACTACTACCACTCTCCGAACCACCTGCATGACTTTGCAGAACCATAACTTTGATAACTTCATGCTTTTAATCTTGATTCTGTTGGGACCACACTCTTTTTTACAAGAGATATGTTTGAAAAACCAGATTCTGACTGAGGCTATCATTCTCACACAAACTGTTCACAAGAATTCATTTGTTCTATGCTCCTGGGAACACTAGCTTGGTGTACTGAAGCAATGCTTCTACAGATACATTTACATGCTGTAATGCGCAGATGAGATGCTGTTATGCCATACGAAACATCTACCCAGAAGCATGCAAATTCAAAAAGTAATGATGGTCTCATCTTCTTGCCTCCATACATTGTGACCTTGGGTAAGCATAACTTGATTTTTATTTTCTATGCAGGTTCTGCTCCCAAAGTTTTATTCCACTCCCTAATCCACCTCCAAACGCACAAGAATAACAGTTTGTGAGATGCAATACTTCTCTGACTTTCATGGCATCCACATCCAGTTTGTGTTTGGAGGAAACACTGAAGACTAAATCAGAACTCTATGCTGTAGCACAGGCCTGAAGCACACAATTGCTAGTGCTCCACTTAGGTACAATTACATCCAGACAACCTAAGGCTAAAGAATGAGCAAAAGTTTCCTCTTTTCTGAGCAGTCCCACCTCCATTCACACTGTCTTGAATGGCTCCCCTCACCTTTCCAGGAATCCTCTTTGTTCAGCAAGTGATGGTTGCACATGTATACAGACAGGACTTGAAAAGGGCAAGTGAGCAGATAAAGAAGGAGCCACGCTGCTGTGGCTAGCTCCAGCTGGCTTAGGTACAGCTGCCTTACAATGCAATGAGCTTTCCATTTTTTTCTCTGCCCTAGTTAAAATAACCCCACAAATCAGCATCTCCTTGCTATTATTCCCTCCATTATAGCCATGATTTACCTCAGTTGATAATAACATCATTTTGTCTGTCATATTCATGCCTGCCATATTTATGGCTAGAGCAACAGTTCTCGGTGAAGGAAGGACGACTGCTAAATCATCCTCTCTTTTCAGGAAGTTGAACTGATTTTGCAATACTTTCTTTTTCACCATATGCCTGAGCTGCCTCTAGGCAAACCACTGACACAAACAGGTTGCTATATAATTTTCCTTCTTCTCCTTTCTAATTATTCAGGTTTGCTTTAACCAGTCACTTGTGTTTGTGCATCCCTGCTGCCGGTCTCTTTCAGTCCCCCTCCCACTTCCACCATACAACCCCGTCCTTTAACAGGTCAAACCGTTAGCAATAGAGAGCAGATTCGCAGGCGGTCTGAAAGGAGCACAGTAGCACTCTTTTTCTAATAGCACACTATTCATATCGACAGTCTGTATTAGTGACAAGGGAATTAAAAAAAAAAAAAAAAAACGAGAGAGAAAAAAACAAGAGTCACCATACCAATCAGACCTCTTGTCCGCCTGGTCCAGTATCCTTTCTCTGACAGCACTCGGTACCCGCTTCAGAGGAAGGTGCAAGAAACCTTGTAATTATAGAATAACCTGATTAATACAGGAAGTTTCGTCCTAGCCCTAGGCAGTCAGCAGCTGACTCACCCGCTTGTCTGAAACATAAGATTTTATATTTGGTCTAATTTTATTTTTTTTAAAGCCGATGTAATTTAATAGTGGAAGTCTGATTAGAAATATATATTGCAAATGTATATTTGAATCCCGTGAAACATTTTTGGCATTACCGTAACCTGTAGCTGAGAATTATATTTGCTAATTATATAGGTTGTACTATTTTTATCATTGTTAAACTGCCTGCCATTCAATCTCATTGGATGCCCCTTTTAGGGATGTGGGAATAAGTGGGCCACAGAGTGTGATTCCACTGCCTGTTCCCTCATGCCCAAAGAGGCACACCGCAGTCAGCCTTTGGCTTGAGGCATTATCCTGGCGTACAGGCTGCCTCCATTCACATCCCTAATGTGAATCAGAAAGAATAGGAAATGAATCCTCCTTTCGACACCCTGCACAGGCACAAGTGCTCTCACTCCAGCTGAGGGAGGGCAGAGAAACAGTAGCAATGTTGCTCATATTTTTGTGAACGCCGTATAAATCTTTCAGTGAACCTAGTCAACACTGTTTCTGTATTTAGAGATGAAGGAATGTAATGCATCCAGTAAAGTGCTATAAAACATCATGCCTACAGGGTAGAAGGTGGCTCCTGTGGCTTCAAACTCATTATGGCCTTATGTACTAAAGTAGTCTTAAGGTACAAATAACAGCAGTCTTTTCAAAACCCAAGAAGATGAACAACATGGTTACAACAATCAAGGCTTTCACTCTATTTTATGTCCTTTTATTGTTTTCAGAACCTTCCAAAAGAGTAAACCCCAGAGAAATATTATGAGAAAGGACTAAACTACCAACAGGTGCATGTGACTTGCAGAACATATGGACAACAAGGTCTGAGGTAGGGCTAGATATACCAAGAAAAATTTTTATTTTAAAAAAAGCCAAAAAACTCCTAAGTGACCTGATCCTCTTCTGTGCTTATTTCTTTTGGAGTAAACTGATAAGCAGGCTGTGAGCCTCAGTTTTGCATCTGGTATAAATTAGAGACCCTTAATAAGCAGGATGCTTGATTGATATGCCATTAATATCGTCAATGATTGTGTTCTGTCATTCCACATGGCTGGCCAGCTATGAGAACTGGGTGTACAAGGACAAATATGCAGGCCAGACTGGGTGCACACAACATGCACAGAGGCACTCCACCTCTGGTTTCCTCTCCTAAGCAGAGAAAGCACTGCAAGAGTAAGATGAAGACTGCTGAAGAAAATGTATCTAAGTATTTGAGCATAGAAGAATATCATGGCTTTACTGTATTGTAAATATTGTACTGGGTATACTTGGAGAATTTAGGGTGTTGTCAGCTGCAATAGCCACTAAAGACACAAACATGTTACCTCTGTTTTATGTATGGGCCAAAAGCTGACATTCAGGAACAGCGTAGTTACTAAGCCAAGCAACAACAACCAAAATGCAATGATTTCAAATGCAAAAAATTGTGAAGCTGATATTATATGCAGGACAACATACCTTAGAAATAGGAAAAAATAATTAAGTTTCCAGATACACCTGGAAGAAGTCTGGAAGGATGTAATGTTACTAAATACAAAAGTGAAAAACAACAGCAGGCATTGAAGATATCAAAATATGTTGTGACATGTTTCAACAGGCATAGCAACCACATCAAACTAATGTAAGAAGATTTGGAAAGACTTCCATCAAATAGGTCCCTCCCAGTTCTCCTGTGCGCTCTGGGGACTGACCTGTGATTTCAAGCCAAGCAGTAAGGCTGCAGGCTTTGATCTCCAAGTGTGCTGCCTTTTATTCCATGCCTGGGGTCCCAGCTGTTTGCTCAGTTTGTTCCAGACTGGAGCAGAGAAGCAAGCTAATATGCATGCAGATGGTCAGGGTCCTTGGAGTAAAATAGGGAGCAAACCAAACTGGTAATGCAAACAGACCCTGTCATCCTCTTTGAGGCAATAACAAACATTAAAGTAAACAAGATCAATAGCATCTCTTGCAAAGAAGGATACAGCAACACGGTGACCTAACAGACCCCTCTAAAAATTTATTTTAAGAGTATAATAACTATCTACACCTTACTGAGACCACTATGTTTTAAGTCCACATAGGAAGGACTTCCTACACTTCCTTTCAGTTAATCTGAATTCAGACTCTTGTCTTTATGTGAATGACAGAAGCCAGATCTACAAAAACACCTAAGTATCTATTACTTCAGGAATTAAATAGGAATCAAAAGGGTATGACTTTCCATGGCACCACATATTACTTTGACTTGCACCTTAAGAGTGTAGCTGTAGGGCAACTTATACCACCAAGTCTGCTGCAGCCTTGTTCCCACGTCACTCAGTGTGTCAGCAATGCTGTCCATCGCCTGCTATTAGCCATGCTCCAAGCAGGAGGTTGGGCCAGCTGACCTTCAGAGGTTTCTTCCATCCTAAATTACTCTGTGACTCTATCAGACCATGTGGAGGCATACTCAGGGAGCTAAACTGACATAAAATTCATGACTTTCTCTGTAGGAAACATTTTTTAATAGCTTTTGCCAGTCTACTTCCTTCTATCAACTCCCCTCCATGTCTGACAAGCAGCAAGACTGACACAAGGAAAAGGGCAAAAAAATGTACAGGTCTGTCAATCAGTAAGACCATAGCACTGGCAACTTGGGCAAGCTGCAATTGCCATAAGGCGAAATCCTTTGCGGACAAAATCAGCCCAAACCTTCCTGCTTTGCACACAATCTCCTTGAAACGCTATATGCATCTCAAATACATGTTTATGAAGCATCGTTACTACATTCAAATTAGTGTCACATAAGTTTCTCATAATCACATACTATACAGCGTATAAAACAAGTGTGAAGAAAACAGGCCTTTAAAATGATTAAATATACACTGCAAACTATTTCATATGGAAGGCCCAGCTTAACACAGCTCGTGCAGTATAAAAACACTGGAAGAACACTAGATGACTGCCACCCACCCATGCTGACATGTATAAGATTACTTATCTTATAAGGCTATTTCAAGTTAAAGTGGCAAGTTAAAAGGGAATGAGTGAAGCTCTGAAACTATAATTTACCATGGCCTAAACTTAAGAAAAGCACTTTAGAGATTTGCCAAATGACCCTAGTTGTGCCATCTGTACAGAAGAGATAATGAATTGATAGCGACATCTCAAAACATTTTCTAAAAGGCTCTTGCACTGTAACAAAATGCTGCCTGGTGATGGAAGCTGCCCCTGATTAGTTCAGGCCATAGGGGCTTTCAGAGATTTAAAAGAAACCAAATTTGCTTCAGCAGAAAGAATAAACATCGCTTCCCACTCACACCTTACAGCATTTGCACTGACACTATATAATTACTTTTCATTTCACCAACAGATTCTCCTGAATTCTCTATTCCTCCCACAATTTCAAAATTACAATATGTCTGCTTGCAGTTGAATAGGTATGTACATATGGCACCAAGTAAATTATTTAACTAAAAAGCAGTGAATGTTGCTATGAATTATGTTATTTGCTCGTACAGAATTCATGTGCATATTTAATTGTAATAATACCTGGTTTATACATCTTTAATCAAAACTAAGCAGAGTTCTCAAATTGCTTTTTCTTCTTCAGTGTGATTCAGTGTGGTAATCTCTATGGCTATAAAAAGCCTTGCACACAATATGACATGCTATCTCACTGATTTCTCTCCTCCCTTTATTGACATAATTGTCTACAACCATCTCACTACTTCATTCCTAAAATCCAGGGATAAAAATGAAGCAAAGAAAATTAGATTCTGTTTCTTTTATGTAATTTCATGTTGTATTTGCAAAAGTAGTAATTCTGAAAGCCCAAGAGGGCTTGGCAAATAACAGTCACTGTAAGGATAGGTGCTATATACCTCCACAGGAATCACTGTCAAAGTCTCTAGGTGTATTCAGTCCTTGGTCATTCTTCTAAAACAAAGATAGATGTCACACTGTAGTAGCTAGCTGGGTTGATGTTCACTAGCAGCAGTGGACAGCTGGTGATTCAGTACAGCAGTATGAGGTTCCAAATGGTTTCCTGATTTTGTTCAGTTTTTGAAGGTACTGGCTTTTAAAGCATCCCAGGGGCCTGTAATTTCTTATGAGATGCATTACTACTCTAGAGACATGGCTCGTGCATGCCTTACAGCCAGTGATTTTGCTTTAAAGCATTTGATACAAGAGTATGCATGGTAACTCACGCAGTGTGTGCGCATGTAGCACTGCTCAACTTGTACCTCAGACTGGCTCAGAGGTATCAGTAGGTAAGAAAGTCTGGCACCAACTACCAAAGGCTGCTGCAGATCAGCTTCCTCAGAGGTCTCCTTCTCTCCACCCCTTAAAGCAGCCTATTCTTTTCCCACATAATCTGCTACTCACATGCAGAGGAAAACAGGAGAAAGTCTAGGGCCCCAAAGAGCATGGAGAGCAAGCACTTTATAAGAGCATGGAAAAAAACCAACAACCACCACAACAAAACAACCACCACCCAAACATTACTTAAGGCATAATTTGGCACTGTCTGTTATGGATTTTTGTTCTTAGATTCAGTTTTCTGCATTTAAGAGAGGGATATGGCACTTTAAGCTACTAAAAGGCAATCTGAAAAATAAACAAAATAATCATTAGCTAGTGAGAGTTAGAAAACATTCCCAAATTGCAAAATTAATGAGTACTAATGCCCTGCATTTTGTAAGCCACAGCTGTTTATAGCTACACAACAAGTGCAACATCCCATTATGTGACCAGTGAGAAAAGAAGAGGAATCAAATGTGGTGCCTGTCCTCAGAAGCAGGATATTAATTTTACAAACGAATCTCAGTCACACAGAGGAAAACACACCGACAAGTCTGCATTAAAAATGGACACCCAAGGCGTGCAGGTCCTTTCACTAACTACAGTAACTGAGGCAGCAGATTCACACCTGTACAGCACTTTGGAGGCTCACCTATACTTCTTGACAAGCCTAATTAGTTCAGTCAGAAAACCTATGCTAATACAGTTATATTGTGCCTGGCATTCAGTTTCACGTTGTCCAGCGCTGCACCTCGTGTCTTACAGACATGCAAAGCATGGCAAATACTTGTTCAAGGAAGAAAATGACCTTTCAAAGTCAGCTTTTGAGCCCTCATTAACCCAGACAACTTGCTCCAATTTGGACAGGTCTGAAATCGCTCTGAATCTTGAAAGCCTGCAGGGCACCATGCTGCTACAAATCTTGTTTTGGCTCCAAAAGCAAATGCCTCCAAGGAAGCAAAGTGGGGAGGAGGAGAAAGATGCTCTATAATTCTGGTTTTGCAGATGAAGGCTCTTGAGTGAATTAGGGTCTTTTAATGGTCAGTTTAAAATGTCTCATCCTTCTACTCCGTCTTAAAAGAAAGAATTGTAATTCTCATCCGGGACATTTTTAAGCACCTGCAAGTTTCTAAACAGACTGATAAATCTAAAAATGAAATTATAATTAAAATACCTCAGCTGTTCACATGTACAGAATCAAAATGTGAGCCTTAAAAAATGAGGTGTAAGCTAAAGCAACTCATGCTGCAAAACCAGGTTCTGCTAAGTCATCACCATCACCCCTTCTTAGTGAGTAAAATTTGCTGTTCGAGCAAATGTATTTTATCCAAGCCACTTAAGTAATTTTAAAGATTAATTATGCACAGTTTTAACTGGGAAAAGCCAATTCTATTTACAATAACATCGTCCACATTGACATTTATTTTTCAAACCTTTAAATACAAAGCTAAAGGACTATGGGAAATTTAAGAATATTTACTATACAGGATCAAAATATATATTTTCTCATTACCAGTATAATGAATATATTAGAGTACAAAGTAAAAGAGCTCACACAGCAGAGATGTAGATGAATTGTAAGTCTCAGTCAGAACTGACCTTTTGCCTCGTTCTTTAAACATGGCATTTTTATTTTTATTTTTTTGTTAATGACATTTGTTGTAATTCCTTGATGAATTACAGGCACTTATATTATCAGTGTTTGCTTGGGTAAATGAAATAAGCCAGTACTAAAACAAGGCACAGCAATGTACAGTCAGAGCTATCCCTGTACAATAAATCAAACCAGTTGAACATTTAACTGTGTAGGGCTGAAAGAGGAATTGAGAGACAGTCAATAGTAGGGCTGCAGCACTGTGCTAGACTGCACAGCTCTCACTGCCCACTTACTTGATGAAGTAGTCTCTTCCATCTCTGTTTGCCGTCATCTCCCATCCATAAGGTGTCCCCTGGTTCAAGCTCCAGGTCCCTGAAGGGTGAGGCCAGCCTGAAGACTTGTTCCTGTGGCTGCAAGTTTGGGAGGGGTAGAGGGAAAGGGGGGGAAAATAAAGCAATGTTATTGTTCTGTTGTATTCGTTCTTCCAGTTTACTTATTTCACATCATTCACTTGGCATCCAAATGCTTTCACAGCTGTGAAATATACAGTGAAAATCAGGCAAGGGAAAACAGATTAGCCAGTCTCCTTGTATTTGTAATATTTTTGCAGCCAGTGGAAAGACACACTGTCATTTCTCACAGTCTTTGAGTTCAAGCCTTTGGCTGACAAATCTGTCATACCCCATCAGTCCCACATCCACAATACTCCTTTTCAATTGGTTTTAGTACAAGGGACAGGGAGCATTTTCATTCATTGCCATCACCTGTTCAAATGTCAGCTCTCAGTACAGGTCCAGAAAAAAAAAATCCAACAAGAGAAACCAACCAAAACAACCTACCACATGGCTGCAGACCACACGTGCTGAGCTACCTGGCAGGAGAAGGAACACCAACAGCCCTCCTCACTGCTAGCAAACTAGCTTTTGTTTCCTGTGTTGGAATGAAGGCCATAACACTTCTGCATATGTTTACCAAACTGATTCAATATGCAGATGTTGTTGCACTTGACTGTTATCCGTTAAGTTCTTCCTGCAAACAACTTTTAAAAGGCTGCAGATTCACTGAGCACACACTGTCACATACCACTGCTCAAGCACTCTCTGCTAGTATTCCCACACCTGAGCAGCAGTCAAGTCATACTGTCTTTAAAAAGTTACACAGCTCACCTAAGGTAGATTCAGGAGCACTCCCAAGTCATAATATTTCCTCACTGGATGTTAAATGTTTTGTGAGGTGCCATCAACTGACTCCATACACAAAAAAAGATACAGCTAAGCAAGATTCCCCCATAGTTTTGCAGAAGAAACGTCAACTTTTGCACTGACGTTTTACCCCTCACTTGCAGGAATTAACCTAGGTGTTACCATACATTTCCACTTTCTGCTGTGGGACTTACAGCTACAGAAGGCAACAAATAGGTCTTTCAGCAAAATAAATCAAGTCATTAATATCTATGTACCACCTGAAAAACAGAAAGAGCAGGAAAAGGAGGCAGGACAACTAAAGATGTTAAAGACTGCATCATAGACAGGCAAAGATGAATCACACAATACTGAACACAACCTGAAATTTAGACACACACAAGAAAATCACACAAAATAAAAGCACGTTTTGAATGAGTTGCCTTCTCCTTTGCTGCCTTTTCTCCACCCATCAAACATATTAAAGTTTAGTTTTACTTGCTAGATTTATTGAAGTTCAAATGCTAGCAAGGAACTTAGTGTCTTTAGATAGAGATGTAAGAACTTCCTTTAGAAAAACAGAGCGCAGTGTAACCTGACAAACACTCTTCCTTCTGAAGGAACTGAATTGGTCTCCATGGACAACTCAACAATTCATTGTAAACTGCTAAACTCAACAAAGTTGTACATAGTTAATCATTCCCAAAGGGGAAGTGTATCATTAAAAACAAACTAGCTTGTTTCCCCCTCCCCCTTTATTTCAAGGTTTAATCACTACTGAGAAATATACTGTGCTTCAAAACATAATTTACATGTAAAGTAGAGCATTACAATGGAGTGCTAGATATCACCTGATTTACCCAGTACTTTAAGTACTCTGTCTTCAAGGAGTAGAAAAACATTTCTGTTAGCAAATTCAAACACTAGTATTTGCTGTAAGACAGGGCTTAAGTCTAATATTTGAACATGCTAGAAGCAAAATTATAGTTACTCATAGCTAATGAAACACATAAATGTCATACATGCCACATTACCCCAGATAAGCAACTAACCCTTTCCTATCAAAGGATTTAATTAAAAAATGGGCATCTGAGTTAAAAAAAAAAAAAAACAAACAACTTTAAACACTCTTTTCTTTCATGCTAGTTCACATAAGGTTGAGTTTAAGCATTCCTATTTCTCCATATGCTTGACAGAGGGATCAGAGATGCCTCTTAGATCCCTTCTCATAGATCAGAGCCATCCTACAATCTAAGAATGACGGTTTAAGCACATCTATAGACTTCAAATTGCACTTTAGAGTATTTGACATTCTAAACACTGCAGCTACCTAAATAAATAGAATGGTCTAGTTATCTGGACTACAAAGGGACACTCATGCAGTTAACATTTTCCACTTTAAATGTGTTTCACAACTTCTGTGCTATAGTTTCTCCATTTGTAAAATGGGTACAGTGACATTTAAATTTCCATGTAAAGCACATCAAACTTCTATTATCTGATAATTTGTAGGAGCACAGGATAGTGATGATGATCAATACTATTCTCCCTGCATTCAAACTAAAGGCTCATCTTTGTATGGATTATAACATTAGTGGATTTTAATGTAAATTGATTTCCCCTGAAAGCTTTCCTTAAGTCCTTAAGATATTAATGGTGTCAGAACCTATCACATATGATGGGTAATATCTGTCCTACTTACTATATATATACATAAATATAGACACCTATAAATATAGCTATCTCTGTATCTGATCTAGTCCTGCAGACTTTTTTATAATCAGTGGGAGAGAAATCGGTACTTGAGGCACTGTATACACCTACACTTGATGTGTGCAAATTCAATGAGGTGGCTCCATGGGGGAAAAAAAAAAAAGAAAAAACAGAATGTTTCCAAAGGTTACTGTACAATTCAATAATAAACACTCATGTCATAACAATAAACCAAGGTTCTTATACTCAAAGGTGATTATCCCAGCTACCTGTACCATCTAAAAAAATGAGCAATTTAACTGCTTTTTGTGGTTTGTTTTTTTTTTTTTTGGTTTTTTTTTTTTTTTTTTTTTTTTTTTTTTTTTTTTTGGTTTTTTTTGTTTTTTTTTTTTTTTATACACCTCCATCTGCTTTTTGAACATTATTCTGCTTGTCTGCAAGGATTCTGTTCAATGGCCAATACAAAAGGCAAAAGAGAGCAGATGAGAAAAATGCCAGAAGGAATACCAAAGGCTCTAGAATAAACCATAAGCAGGTGAGGCATTTCACCTGGGGGAAGGCTTTAAGTCAAGAGGATGCCTTGATGGCAAGGAAGATCCATCTATGCGACATTCCAGTCCAAATCCTTCTTCCCTGCAGGTGATCCTGTATAAATCCCTCATCTTGCTGATCACCATTTGCCATTTCCTTCCCTCTCAGGCAAAGGAGGAGGAGCATAACAAAAACTGCCTAGACTTCTGGAAGTCTTGCACACCTCCAAAGCCTGGAAAGATACAGAAAACACACCTTCTATCTCCGCGAGCCTGGCTGCATAGGAAGTGCTGGCACCGCTGGCACCTGCTGCCTCCTGTTCAGCACCGCCCCTGCTTGCTCACAGCAATCAGCCCTGCTGCCAGAGTGCCTGTCACAGCACAGCTCTTAGGGGGCAAACTGTCGTGAAAGCCTAGGTCAGCATCAGGCCAGCAGAGGCCAGAAAACAGGGCAGCATTAGCTACTATATCCCATCAATCTGCTTTTGACATTCTTGCTGCAGAATTACAAAACCTGATCCCTCTAAAACTGCTTTACATCAAACAATTAGTTCATTAAATTACCGAAGCAGCATGTAAGGAACCAATGTGCTCTACAGAGGGACCTTCTAACTGAGAGTTCAACAGCTGCACCATGGTGACAATCTGTAGGTCAGACTTTTTTTCTGTGCTTGAGGCAGAACTGAAACACGAGTTTATATGTAAAATCTCGTGTACTGTATCAGCAGTATGCCACTTACATGATATGCAGAACATGCTCAGGATAAAGCATTGAACAAACAAGAAGTCTGAAATAGCATCCATCTCTTTTTCAGAGATCAAAACGAGAACAGTTTGAATCTCTAAAGCATACTATTGGAGACTAATGTCCAGAGCAGTTTAGATAGTGCTAATGCTGAAAGCAGTATGGAACACCATTCATTTTTCAAAACACTGAAAATCAAACATTTACATTTTATGGGAAATTAAATTAAAAATAAGGCATCTACTGAGTCAGAAAATAAGCATACAATACTGCTCAAGACTTATTTTTGAACAAGCAACTGTAGATTCCTCTCAATAGGTCTTTCCTACAGAAATCCTGACAAACTTTTTAATTGTACCACCTCCATAGTCCAAGCCTGTAAATGTTGCTATAAATGTATCACTCCCTTGAACTGGTGGAAATGAAGCTCTCAGGCTGTAATTTTAAAACAGCATAAACTGGCACTGATAGAAAAGCAGCATTCCTATCCTCCTGGCATCAGACAGTCCTATTTCACATCACAGTTGCTCTTCTGCCAATGGAAGTAAAGTGGTTCACCTTAAAACTAGCAGCTATTTTTTCCATTCTGATTCATCTCTCCCTAATCAACAGCCTCACAGATGGCCACGTGACAGAAAAAATGAAGGGCAGGACAAAAACCGCCTGCTTCTGACAGCCCCCAGGCAAAGACAAGACAGAAAGTGCTCGATTAAAATGCACTGTCCCAACCGTACTTAGCGTATTTAGTGTCTACTGGGGTGTAACACCCAGCAGGCAGGATCAGTGTGCCTTCCCACCCCAAAGATGGACATCATGTTTAAGGTTACCCTGCATCATGGGCAAATGACACCGAAATTCTCGCTTCCTTAGCAATGATGTTGGACACAGAATTGGGAGATCGGACATTTCACTCTCTTGCCCAAGAATCCCAGCTTGTACATTGCCAACAGATTTAAAAGAGCAATGAAAAGTAACAGCAACCTCAAAACACTCCACTCCTCATTTTTTTTTCCTCCCTTAATACTTAGAAGAAGGCAGAAACGTGGTTAGCCTTGGTCATAGTGACCTTCGTTCCCACTCCCTGCAATCCTTTACTGGGCAGGAAAGGAGGCACTGCATGTATGTGTTTGTGTTTTCGGTAGCTCTTGTTCCATGATTATCACTCTCCCTGATTGACACTGGCATAACAAAGGTATCCATTTGTATTCTCATGGCTGCCTGTCACTTTCTGTTTGATGGACCTCTTGCACAGAACAACTACTTTTTTTAACTTCACCATGCCACTCACAATTCAGTAGATCTCTAACATGTCCCACCATCAGCCCCAACAGTCTCCACCGCAGGCTAAGGAGTCCTGACATACGCAGCTGTTCCTCGTACAACGGCTTTCACAGGCTTTATCATTCCCATTGTCTTTCCCTGAAATCCCTCCAGGTCTGTGCCTCTACCGAGACAGGAGTTTGAGCCTGCATTCCGATTACAGCTTATACTGATGTGCTGCTGCTTTGATAGAAACCCAGAAGAAAGTATCTCAAGTTGTAGTTGAAGGCCATCTCTGGTGTCTAGGATATTACTGAAGAGTTAAGAGATTCAGCACTGTTGTAAAGCAGATGTCTGAATTAGCAGGCTTTCTATCTGTATTGATTAGCTCTCCACCAAGTGTAATTTGGAGCTTTGACATCTCACTCCTTGTAGACAATAAAATTTGAATTTCAACCATATGAATCTGAAGATGAATTCTACATCATCCTCAGAAGAATCTTTTGCAACAAAGAGTGAGCCCTTGCCTTTAAATTGCTGTATAATGTAATAAAATGGGCAATTTTTATCAACTTATTGTTTATTTCCCATTCTATACCTCCATCTAAAACATCTAAGAGCACCAAATCACATGCAAACACCTTCCAAGCTCCTGGTATCATTACTTCCCAGTGAGAAATTTAACAATATATTCATCAAAGGAGCTTCTTCAACATCAAGAGGTTTAGAATTTTGGGGCAGATACCATCTATCAATTTGTTACCATTTGCTTCAGTGATGTGATTTCTTAATATCACTTACTAACTTTTCAAGTTGAGGCATATCCTCCAAAAAGTCCCCAGTAGAGAAGCTCCCCTTGGAAACACTCCCCTGCCCTGCCCTCTCAACATACAGCTACAAAAAATACTTATCTTTATTTATCCTGTGGCCGTACTTTCTACAAGTGCTGCTTTTAGTTAAAGAGTATCTGTTAGCTCACAGAGTTTAACAAAAGTTGAATTTACCCACAGAGTTTCTGATAGGAATCTTCATAATTATGTAAAATCTCTATATGTGGAGCCAACTTCCCAAAATATAAGTAACTTAAGATTTTAGTATTCTATGAGTGCTTCCTCTTGAGTTATTAGTAACTTTTTAAGCATCTAGCTTGGATTTCCTCCACTGGATTAAAATAGTAGAAGAATTATATTCTGATCTTCTTTTAAAGCAATCCCTAGAACACCACAGCTGGAACTGCAGTGGATGACTAAAGTTACAGAACTCATACGATGAAGATTCACACCATAATGCCGTGTTTACCACTTGGTTCCTTAATGTTTTGGAATCCTGTTTAACATCTTGATTGTTCTAATAGTACTTCCTTATTTACAATACTACTTTATTCCTGAAAACACTATCTACAGGGGGATCAGTGATTCACTCAAGGCCAACCATCTAACAGAATTAACTCAGCACTGTTAATGAACTAATAGCTTTGATACACTGGCTTCATTTATGTTACCGTACTGAGAAAAACTGACTTTTGAGTCTTGGTGTGTTCCCTGGCTTCACTTCAACTCTCTACCGGTACAAAAGCCAGTTCTGCCAATGCAGAAGTCAGTCCCTCTCCAACCCATCATAAGAGGAAGACATCCTGAACAAAAGCCACATTACACTCCAAAAAGTTGATTACAAAGGGAGTGGAGCTCCACAGCAGCCCCCCAGGGGTAGTCTATCCACAATGATCCCCAGGAGGTACTGAGAGGAACACCAGAGGTACAATATCTTGTATTATTTGTTCTGAAAAGCAAGAACATCACACCTAAAGTACCTGCAGGGCATGTCTATCTGGGAGTAAGAGATTTGCTTGTGACACAAGCGGGGTTCAGTAATAGCTTCTCTATGTTATTTGATTTTCCACTGCTTCAGAAATAGCAACCTGCTCACTCAATCCCGTTATCACCCACTCTTGCCCTGGAAGACTACTACACTAAGCTTACCTTACTTGAAAAAAGAGAAAATGAAAGTTTTAAAGACCCTGTAAATATACTATCAGATCAATCATCATAACCCTGCTGTTGAAACTCTCCTGAAGTTTCTGTACAACAGGACAGGTGTGATGAACAATAATTTCTGGATTCAAGATCAAGGACACTGAAAAGCTCATTATCTCTTCACAGACAAGTCCTGTAAAGCCCCACAGAAGTAGTCCCATTAGAAGCACAAAAGAAAAAAAATTAACTACCCCTGATGCACTCCACTGTACTTAAAAAAAAAAAAAAAATTATACTGGACCTTCTAATACTAAATCATGTAAATACAGGAAGGAACTCTCACGACTTCAGATACCCACAGGCAAGCACCCTTCATATTCTACACCCTGCAGGATTTCATATATTTTGCTGGGTGAGAAAGCAAAAGGGGTTTAGTCCTCATATAAATCCTCCTATTTTTGAACTCCTGGAAACTCTGTCAGTTAAAAGAAATGTGAGGAGCATCACATCACAAGTTGAACTTGGGGTTTCAAGTTTGTAATTAAAACAAAGATTAAAGGTAAAATCATTGTCCAAGACTGTTTTTCTTATTTAACCATAAGAACAAAAAGCTAGAAAAATATTTTTGCTCTGACAACTGTCCATATCAGTAATCTTGCAACACAGCCATACTCTGGGCAAAGGTAGAGTAATTGTGCAGTACATTTCAAGCTCGTCCTGAATTTTCTCCTTGGATCATGCATCATCAGATAAAGACAAATGCTATTCAGAAGATAAAGACATCCCCATTTCTAGTACCTTCCCTTAGTTTTTTCTATTTTTCTAGTAAGGACTACAAGTAAAACCAGGCTGCCTTGTGCCAGTTGTTCAGAAGCTGTCTCCAGCTGAGAGTTTCACTTTCTTAGGCAGTAACTATTCCCCAAACATTGGCTGGAGCAAATAACTCCACGCTTTTTTTTTTGCTCCCTCTCTCCATAGTGCATCACAGATACTCTCAATTATTTACACTTTCACAAAGTACCACTCATTCTTACTCCAATCTATGCTAAGGGCTCCACTCAACCTTTAAAACCTTTGGTGAAGCAGAAAAAAACCACAAGTACAACTCAAAACTTCATCCTGAACTCTTCTAAGGCAGTTTACAATACAGTAGAGGAGGCATATTTCTAAAAAAATCTTGTCAGCCTATTTTTGTCACAGATCACATTAGCTTCCATCTCCTCAGTGCCTAAAACTGAGATTTCTGAATTGCAGCCTATGCCTGGGCTGAGAACAGGAAACAGTGAAATGAATTCCTCCTCCACTAGTCATTGCTACTGCTGCCAATCACGAGATAATGAGGGCCCATGGCCACATCGCTGATCAGAAAGTTAGAGTTCCTTTCACCAGGGATCTCTCCTGGCTGCCACGAGAAAGACCCTGCTACTCCTCCTCTGCCAGACAAGCAGGGAAACAGAGTGGCAGCTGCCCATCACTTGGTGGGGGATTCTAGTCTATTCCATACGACTAGAAAACCACCCTCATGGAGTCCCATCACTTCAGTACACTTTCATGTCCATTGCTTCTTTTGTTCTTGGCTTTTTTTTGGCCAGCTGGTTGGTTTTGTGGGGATTTTTAATATCTGATATATGTCACATCTTCTATCTCCCTTTCTTCCTCTCCCTCTGTGTTATAGTTCTATTACTATTAAAGATGTGTCCCCAATACACAGAAAACAATAGTCTCCAATATATTTCCTTTTAGACTGCCAGGAATTTTCATTTAAAGAACAATGACCCCATTAGAGATCCAAAGTCCTGAAGAAATTACTTTCCCCTTTAGAATCTTGTATTGCAAAACCCAGGAAGTACTCAAAGCAGCAAATAATAGTTGGGACTTGGATGCCTGTAAAAGGCTCTTTGACTTTCTGTTGTACATGAGGTTTTAGCTTCACATCGCTATGCACAAGAAAGGAAAAATCTCTAAAAACTCATGTGTGCAAGATGGTTTTTTTTCTGTTTTAATGGGACTTTTGACCTTAGGCTTTCTCAGGTTTACTCAGTATTTCAGAACAACCAAAAAAAAAAGTATATGAAGCATACCCAGCTCTTTTTCATGTAGTGAAAGGATTATTGATAGTTCTTTCTGCATTTTCTGGAGAAACTTTTTAAATTAGATTTTTTTTTTCTCTCAAACGAGTGCATGCTGTAAAGTCTTACCATATCTTACCTAGCATCTTCCTATAGCAAACATGAAGCTAATTTTTCATACAGTGTAATCTTCAGCATTTATCTCTGACAAAATCACAACTATTACCAGGTGCTGACTTTTACCCTGCCTAAGATTTTTATAGTTGTTTGGATTTCTTTTTTTCCCCTTTAAAATGTTGTTACCTCTACTCTCCCTGAATATTTGTCCTCTTCCCAGTTTTCTAGTAAAGTGCAGCCATGATTCACTGTTAATTTGCAGTGAGTATTACAGGAGTTTTGCCATTTCTCCCTTATGGAATAGAATTCTTGTAATACCTGTGATAGAGATGCTCTCTAGCTCATTGACTCCATTGTTACTAATAATGAGAGTTTATGGTAGTATAGATTAGAACACTGGAAACACAATGCTGTAAAGCTTAATCATGTTTTAGGTAAAAGTAAGAATACATTGTATACTTTTTTAACATAAATTACATAGCTGTTCATTTTATGCCATAAAAATTTGAGGTGTATGTATTCGTTAATATCTGATTGTGCACACTGTACTTTGAAATTCAAAAAGGGAACTCATTTTTATACATAGCAAATTTTGTATTTTTTCAGTACCCTGATATGAATACAACCTGCCTGCTGTAAGCAAAGAGATTTTGTACAATCATTCACTAGAAAAAGCAGCTGAGAAAGTTTTCAAGTACTTCTTGGGAGATGATTTCTATGGGATCTTCCTATTTCTACACAGATGTCACTCATGTACTTCAAACCTGTGGTCACTTGAAAATTCTTCACAGTAAGCTCTTGCTCTAAGCTGTTAGCCTATGGGAGAGTGAAGTTGCATCAGAAGGATGCAGTGAGCAAGGACCAAATTGCCAAAAAGGAATCAAAACTGCTTTTCTAAAGCTAAATTAAAGCCTAAATTCCTACTTCTTGATTTTGGTAGCAAATCTTACTAGGTCTCAGGATGAACTCCAACAAAATCGTAGAACAAAAAAACTGGCTGAATCTTAATCACAAGGAGAGTGCTGAAGAGCAGAGAAGAGGGAAAATACTTTCAATATGTTTATTAATTTTTCAGATTTCAACTATAAATTAGTCTTGTCTTATCCCTTTCAATTTATTGGGAAATAAAAATAAATAGTCAAAAAATTAAATTACAGCAGCCAATCTGAAATTTATTTTGTAAATTCACAGAATCATAGAATGTCTGGGCTGGAAGGGACCTCCAAAGGTCATCTAGTCCAACCCCCCCACCATAAACAGGGATTAAATTAGGTGAGATTAATATTATCTTTTTAATTTTAGAGAGATAAAAAACTGAACAACTACTTAAATTATTTCCCTACTCAGAAATTAGTAAATAACAAGCATCACTGCCCAGTGATTCCAGAAGCCGTTCCAAAAGTCCAAGAGTCTTCTTGTTACCAGACACTTTTGATGACCTTGAAATGAGATCTAGCCACTGATTAGTAACTTAGTGTGCTTCCAATAACCTTTAAAATCATTATTTAGAAAGAAAAAAAAAAAAAGATATAAATCTCTTCACACGAGAAGAAGGAATAAATCAACCAATACAGAAATTAGCCTTTAACAAGTCCATTCATCAGAAATCTCAATACTAAAGGAACCAGTCTGATTTAGACTTAAATTATTTCAAATACCATAAATATATATGTATTTGTAGTTCAAGGTATTTTGTTCTGTTTTCTAGGTTAAAAAAAAGTCTCAATGCTCCATTTGGCTTTAGACCAAAACTGGGCATATATGAACAAATATTCATCCCCCTATTAAAAGGCTAACTGTACCATGTACTTCTCTGTACCTCACTCCCAGAGAAAAACTGCAAAAAAAAAAAATCAGAAAAGGGCCACATAAAACCTGTGCTGGGCAGTGTGCTTACATTCTTGCAATATCTGCAAAGGAGCCTGTATTTCTACTACTATCATGCTAAAAGATTGGTTTGTTGGTTTCTTTTTCACAAGTCCCTTTGTATTTTTCCATTAAGGAAATTATGGTTTATGTAGTAACCTACTGAGAAATAATGTAAGTAAAGAACATTTCGCATAACAGAAGTTTTCACCAGTGGTAAGAAGCCTTCATCCAGATATGAGATTATTTAAAGCACTCTGAACATAAACTCACTTATGAAATCAAGTAAATTGGAAGCAGTTGAATTCTTAGGAAACCACCAACACTTTGCATGTTCTGTCATAGAAATGCCTTGCAAACCCAGACACATGTAAAATCTAACAAATAAGAAAGAATGCTTTATGTACTTATTTTTTTTCAACTTTCTTCCTTAACCTTAATGACACCAAAAAGTGAGACAAGAAAATTGAACCAAAATGTCAGGTTTCAGATTTACTTTAAGGACGTAGAAACATAAAAGCCAAGTGCAATAATTAACTATCTGTATTGATAAACTAAAAGGAAAAAAAAAAAAAAGTGGCTTAAAACCTAAGTCATGTAACTTCTTGAACATCTGAATGGAAGCTATGTAAATGCAGTTCAAAACTGGAGAGAAGTGATCTCAGGGCACTCGTCCCCCTTCAACACATCCCAAGACAAGTAAAACATTCATCAGTAGGTGACAGATCCAGCTTCCCATGCCATTTGATTTAGACACAAGCTCAGGAATGATTTCCAAAATCTTTTATCTGCATTCTCCACTGGATAACACACATGCCAACTGAAGCTGTAGTTTCCTGAAATTCCAAGGAAATCACCGATTTCCATGCAAGGAGCTACAAAACGGAAAAGTTGCAAAGGCAAGACAGGAGGTAAAGACAGACATTTGTTGGTCACAACTGGTCTCAAGAAAAAGAAAAACAAAATCAGCACAAACTTTAACTTTTGACAAGAACCCCATCTGCCCAAGAATACCACCACAAAGAGCACCAGGGACGCTAACCTTCTCTGTCATCTTAGAATCACTTTTTTTCCCAGTATTTATGGTTTAAAATATATTGTAGTCACACTCTTTTTGCTGATGGTTTTGAATGACTGCTTTAACAAAGAGAAACAAAAACAGTGTATTTTTAAGTGAATTCACATGGCTGCACCATTTCCGTTTGTTTGCCTTTATGATTAGCAGCAAGGCTTAGAGTTTAAGTTGAAAGTCATTTCTAATACCAGCTGCCCAAAACCAGTGGGCTCACTGCCCATTTTCACCTAACACAATCAACAGCAAAGGCTCTTGCTGAGCACTAAGGCTGCAATGTTCATTGTCCATCAGCAGGCTACCAACTTGTATGTGTCACAGGATCACAGGACAACTGTTTGGAAGGGATATCAGAAGGTCATCTCGTCCAACCTCCTGATGAAAGCATTTACAGAATCTCAGAAAGGTAGGGGTTGGAAGGGACCTCTAAAGATCATCATGTCCAACCTCCCTGCCAAAGCAGGTTTGTCTAGATCAGGATTGCATCCAGGCAGGTTTTGGAAGTCTCCAGAGGAGACTCCACAGCCTCTCTGGGCAGCCTGTTCCAGTGCTCCAGCACTCTCACAGTAAAGAAGTTTTCCCTCATGTTCAGATGGAACCGCCTGTGTTTCAGTTTGTGCCCGTTACCCCTCACCTATCACCAGGCACCAGTGAAAAGAGACTGGCCCCATCCTCTTGACATCTGCCCTTTGCATATTTGTAAGCACTGATCAGATCCCCTCTCAGTCTTGTCTTCTCAAGGCTAAACAGCCCCAGGTCCTTCAGCCTTTCCTTGTAAGATAGATACTCCCGTCCCATAATCATCTTTGCAGCCTCCCATTGGACTTTCTCCTGTAGTTTCCTGTCTCTCTTGAACTTGGAAGCCCAGAACTGGACATAGGATTCCAGATATGGCCTCACTAGGGCAGAATCAAGGGGTAAGGGAACCTCCTTCAACCTGCTGGTCACACTCTTAATGCACCCCAGGATACCACTGTTCTTGGCCAGAAAAGCACACTTGTGGCTCCTGGTTAATTTGTCCTCCAGGACTCTCAAGTCCTCTACAGAGCTGCTTTCCAGCAGGTCAACCCCAAACCCGTACTGGTGCATGAGGTTATTCCTCCTCAGCTATAGGACTCTACTCTTGCCCTTGCTGAACTTCATCAGGCTCCACTCCAGCAACCTCTACTGTCCAGGTCTCACTGAATGGCAGCACAGCCTTCTGGTGTGCCAGCCACACCCCCCAGTTTTGTATCATCAGCAAGTTTTTGTATCATTTCAGCATGCTTCATGTAAAACAATATTAAAAGTAGATATTAAACAATATTTAACAATACTAAAAGTATTAAAAGTAAACATTGCAAAATAAGTTGCCTGGAGTTAATCTTATATAATTGATCTCTGTCTTTTGTTTAATGCGTAATGGAATAATACAGACAGAAATTTGCTTATTCTATTCTTTGCTGTTCTTTGGCCTATATCTTTGTTGTTTTCCTATCTGTATTTCCCAGCTCAGGAGTTTTAAAGATAAAATCTGCAAAACAAAACCTGTAACGTAAAATGTATTTTTAAAATTTGATTTAACATGTGAAAAGCACTCTGAAGGTAGATGATACTTTTGGAACCAGATGACAAAAACTAAGTCTGAGATCTTGTTGCATAAAAAGCCTTAGGAATACTAAGGCTTCAGCCATGTAAATCCCCCATCTTATGATATTAAGTCATCTAGTTATGTATCTGAGTAAATGGACTCAAGTTTCTTGTAATAACAGGTTCTTAAAAATGAAACAATACAGAAAAAAAACCATAACCTAAATCTTTCCTCCTCTACTTTACATCATTCCATGTGGTAGGAGCATGGGTACACATGCTTGCACATATCCTGGCAACCTGCAACTGCATCACCACTGACAGCTACTAGAAAGTTCCCCAAAACCTCTCTCAGCTATCTGCAAGTGATAACTAAGGAAAACCATACAAGGACAAGTACAACAGGTTCAGCTAACTTATTTACAGCCACTGATAAGAAGCTTCCTAAAGATCTTGAAGCAGAAAATGAAACTTTCCCTGCAGGCAGAAAATTAAAGGGACTCTGGGACTTAGACAGGCTCTGCTCTTTAACAAGGCTGTAGTCCTTTTGGATCTCTTCCTATAGTAACAATGATGAATCTGGCTGCAGACTAATTGCATGTCCAACCAAGGAATGCACCTACAAATGTATTTAGATGCAATACAGCTCTTTGAAATGATGAATTCTCTACATCCATAGTTCTTACAGCTTTCTACTGATTGCATTGCTAACAGGAATGAAACTAGGCAGAGTATCAATAGTGGAAAATGTGAGCAAAAGCATACAGAAACACAAAAGTTTAATAACCAATGCAATTCTGAGATAATCTTCAGAGGAGAAACTGCTATGGCAAAGCTTGGAGTCACCTAGCGAGCTCTACCCTTCTCTGTATTTCCTTTTGGCCATTAAAAGAGTATCACACAGGTAGGTTTAATCCATTTAAGAAGTGATGCGTGCGTTGGTCCAGCTACTATTCTATTGTCTCCCAATAACTTCACACCAGAGCCTGTAAATCGTCCCCTCACACCAACAGGGTATGCCAGGGACACCGTTCAGCTGAAGTGGTCAGAGCCCCACCATCACTTGTATCATGTCAGGCTTTCAGGAAATGTTTTCACCACAAAAGATATTCTGGAACTAGTGAGCTATAGGCTTCAAGATTATTCAGTGAGAATATGTAATTTGCAAAATAAAACAACATGTCATCTCCCTGAGTTGCAAGAAAGAAAAATAAGGGGGGGGGAAGGTGGAAAAAGATAAAGTGGAGGGGAATGTACAAATTAAGAAACACAATGAATACAAACCCCAAGAAGCTTTGGGAAGAGGGAGTAAACAAAATGGCTCTTCTCCTACTGCCCTGTGCCACAGAGCGAAGCCCTGACAGAAGATGGACCAGAAGAAGAGATGGCTCATGGCAGGCTAGAGGAAGCTTGGGGTGCCAGTGGGAGGCTGCAGGAGCCCATTTAAGCCAAGGAACAAGGAAAAATGACCTCAAGAATGGACATTGATGGCCCAACCCAGGCCAGGTTGTTTGGAGCCCAGCCTCCTCATTATGTCCTTTTCAGTGGGCAGCAGCAAAACTTGGAGAAGTAGCTACCATTTCAAATCAGCTGTTCCCCAAGCTGTGGTTATTAAATCACTTAACCTCTTCTTTCACAGAAGCCATTCAATAACAGATCATCCTTGCAATCAGGTGGTTTTTCTTTTTTTCCTTGCACAAGCATCTCACTTGAGACAGCAACTGTAGACAGAATCAACCAAGAAAACCCTTCCTGAGGGATGATTCAAGAGTCACACAGGGATTAACTTTTATCCTTCTGCACTCCTGCCTCCACTGCTGAAAATCCATTTAGAGAGGGATTCTTTCCTTGATGGAATAAAGTAAACCTTTTCTGCTAGCCTAAAGTCTCGGCTGGTGGTGAGATGAATGCCAAGCAACCTGGCAGATGCTGAGCTCTGTTGCTTTGGCTATGGGGACGCACTCCTGGGCTCCCCACAGTACTCAGCCCCCAGGTTTTTGTCTGCCCAGCTGATCACAGGAGTCCCACATCCCACGGCGCAGTCCAGGAGGATGTCAGAGCCTGCTTGGGGTGCCAAGTGCTGCCGTTTCAGGAAAAACAGCCTTTGCTGGAAAGCATAAGCCCAAGCAGCAGGTCAGCAGACTGATTTTAGCACCCACAAATCTATTATACTTCACAGATCTATTTTTATTTCTTCAATGTACTAATTCTCCCACCCATTTTCTGAAGCACATAGCAAGAACTTGACAGCTTACTTACTGTGAAGGCATTTAGAAATCTTACACGTGTTCATACGGGTCTTGTTACATATAAAACAGGCAAAAAAGTGCCTGGTAACAAGGGTTATTCACTGTGGCATTTTTAATACTCCTGTTGAAGCCCACTTGAACATTTGGATGCTTCAACATCCTTAAAAACTTGTTTGCAATGATTCAGAAAAATAAATCTAAGTTTCAAATTACCTAGGTCCAGGTTTTATAAACATGTTGCTCTCTGACTTAGCAACTTAAGACTGAGTTAGGCATTTTAAAATAAATTGATGTCAACAAATACACTATTGCTGAATTATTTAATTTTTTTTTTTAAGTCATAACTTAAGACATTAGAATTTTCAATTTATCACCATCCCCAACAAAAGGATAAATTTAGAGATGCTTAGCTTTTTAAAATTAAAGCTGTTATTCTAAATTATAATTTAAATAAGAGGATTATATTCTGTTCTTAAATGACAGTATACTGTTTTTACAAATTCATTTTGAAGGACAGTACTTACATGGAAGAACTACAACTTCACAACACTATTATTGAAGATAGAGGGAAATTCTAATCCCATCTAAGGTGGTGGGAATTTTGCTCCTGATTTGAATGGGTTCAAGTTTTTACCCCTAGAGTATGATTGATGCCAAACCCTTCCACCTAACTCAGAGCTGCTGAACTCCATGGCACAAGTGGTCTTCTCGTTTTCCCCAGCAGGAAGGTTTCTGAAGCTCACAACAGATATGTGCTGAGACAGCAGGCACCGGAGAGAGGCACATGCCCAGAAATGTTGCCATTTACATTAGCATCTCACCCAGGGTAAAATAAACTCCACAGAACTGACAACACAAAGAAACAATACAGTGTGGTTTGGGTGGTAAGTATTTACGGACTGTCGAGTTAGATTGCAACAGCATTAACTCTGCTGCTGGGTTAAACATCGTTGATTCAGTCCTGAAGCCATGAAGCTGATTTACTTTATGGGTAAAAAGGATGTTAATTCCTAAACAGGTAAACAGACATATAGCTGTGAGGCTACACTCTTTTTTTTTCCCCATTCTAAAAGTAAATATTTCAGTGAGAGTTCAGAAAATAAACTTGTCTTAGGAGTCACCACAATGCAATTTTTTCCTTTCATCAGCTCTGTCAGGACAGGCAGACACACAGGCATATTTGAAATCCAAGTAGGCAGTGAGTAATGTTTTTCAAATTGGTCTTCATGATCTGCTGTGGCATTAATAGGAACATTGTGATGCCTACAAGTTTACGGGACACTGTATGAGACTATACTCCTGCCAAAATATTTAAACATTATTTATTTACCTCTTTTTCTGTCAAACACTATTTGCACAATCATTTCAAATTCTTGAAATCTTATGACCAACTGATAAATAAGCATATGTAGCTGCATGTAATAAGGAGAAAAGGAAGGCATGCAAATATATATACATATATACACACACATGCAATGCAGTATTGCAGATACATTTTGTAAGTACTTTGCTTTCCCACAATGCTTCAATTCACCCATCTTTGTAGTTTTTCACAAAGAAAAACTATTTCATTATTTTAGAGCTGGAACCTGTGATTTTGTTACAAGTTTCATGATTTTGTCTTTTAATTAAACTTCCTGGAATCTTGATTTTTTTGGTGATAACTTGCATTCTGATACAAAAATAAGTTTCCTGGACTGAAAGCAGAGAAGGAAGATTTTTAACTATGAAATGACATGGCAGAAGAGGATTTGCATGATAACTTTTATATCAGTCCTATCAATGAAACCCTTGACAAACTTTTAATTGCCCTTCTATATTTATTCATAACCGCATTTTAAAAAAATTACTTCTACTGCCTCAAATAACAAATTTTAAAAAACCCCAAAACCTTCCAAATTTAATTTACCAAGGGACAGAAAATGAAACATACTGCTCCTTCTCCTAAAAGCTGCAAGCAACAATTTTAGCAGAAGGCATACAATTCAAGTATATAGAAGAAAGGCATCGGAACGTCCATATACTGCATTGCTTATCCAGCAATGGAAAAATAATACTGGAAAAATATATAGACTGAATCAAACTGAGAGAGAAATAATCACCTTGTCAGTCTGCACCACCTTTACTTTTTAGCATATCTTGCTCAAGGCTCCACTTCTTCCAACACATACATTAAATCCCTGTGCAACTGAGTACCTTGCTGCCAAGAGTCATTGCTAGTGGTATAAAGCAGTCTTCTCTACTACATGGTGGCAAAATACAAGCAAGCTCCCTGCCCCTCTTAAGTTCTGATTTTTTTTCTGTACCTCAGCCTTCACAGCATAACTTTTAAAAGAAACTATTTGTGCCTACTTCTTTTGTAAATCTCTACTGACTCTCCTTCATTCCCCTGTAGCAGACTTCTAACAGCTTCTCCCTTCAGTTCCTATTCAAAGCAACACCTGGATTTCTTTTCAGATACCAAGGCAGAAACTTAGAAGTTTCTTCTTCCTGGATGAACTACACACAACAGTATTCAAAGAATGAAGAGCATCAGCTCCTGTGGAATGGGAGAGTGGCAACACCATATGATCCTCCCCGAGACAGTTAAAAATTCAAAATCTGACATCTAGATTAATTTCTCTCTCAGACGCAGACGCAATTTATTTATATCTTTTGTCAATCAGTACCTCTGGTAATGTCAAAGGATTTTTAAAAGACATAATTTGTAATGAGTGTACAGTGAAATACCTAAAATGCAAGTGACATGAGAGTTCCTCATTAAAAACTTTATTAAGTAGTAACATAATTCTGTAGCTGGGCCCTGTTTAGAAAATTGTGTTACTCCTGCATCCTGCTGCCACATGAAGAGGCAATGGTGACTCAGAGTCCTGGTGACAAAAAGCATTACCCTTCTGAAATAGCTAACCTTTACAGTCGTGCCTCTAAAAAGTAACTCAACCCTCAGAACACACTTTTTGCTGATGGTTTTGAATGGCTGCAGAGCTGCACAGTTTCTCTGCTGTCATTTCCCTGTGCCCTGAACACCCTGAAACATCATGCAGTTGCCAACAGCCTTCCTCCAGCTGCATCCTCCTTCAACAGGCTGAGCAAAAGCTCCCCTGCCACAAGCCTTTCAAGGTCATGAGAGCCATGGGAGGGATGGGCTGTGGAAAAGAAGTGCTGTTGGACACCAGTGTGAAGCTTCAGCCTTCCTCTGTAAGAGCTTCACTTACATGACCTGAACTTTCCTCCATACAAACGCCAAACACGAGTTTGCATTTGGCAGCACTGGGTTTAAATTAAAGTAAGATGCCTCCCACACAGGTCTGGTCCTTGGGTCACCATCCTGTATTAAGAACTTTTGGGTTAGGCATTTGTCCTAAAGCATGGGGCAGCTGCTGAACTGAAATATTTGGTGTCCTTGACATCTATCCCTGAGTCCCATTAGTAAATTTTGAGCTGTCTTCACCTTGGCAAAAGCTGTTCCCTTGCTGCCATCCTTTGGGGTCTGCCACCCTAGAGCAGCTATAAGATGCCACAGTTAGACCTAGTATGTCCTGTTACAGCTTCCACATATGGACTGCCCTAAATCATCACAAAAATGTCACCATCAAAGAGATCAAAACTCCATGTTGCCTGTTACCACACATTCTCTTTTATCTGTTCAAAAGACGATGCTGTTCACTTCCCTCCAGTCCCATCTCCCAGTTCCTCAGGAGTTTGTAAAACCCTATTGTGATTTTCTTTTGTTGTTGCTGCTGCATTTCTCCCCACCTTCCACTCTCCGAAAACCTCTGGGAAAACAGCCATCATATTCTTCCAGGGTTCACTTTTTATAACTGCTCTACTTCCTTTTCATATTTTCTTCTGTGTGTGCGTCTCTGCATGCCCCACCTGTACCTTCATTAATATTTACTGTCTGTTGAGGAGGAAAGTGCTTCTCAATTTACTGGCGTATTTACCTCATGTGCTTTGCTGCACATGGAGTCATAAAACAGTGTCTTTCTCCATTCAAACAATGCAAACTTCATTTGACATCAAATTTCCCTTGCCACCCCTCTATGTCTTTTGTTACTCGCTGGGTGCACAAAACAATTTGCAGTTGCACAGATACATAACATGTTGATCCTTGAATATATTTCTTGGCTCCCTCCCTCACCCACCTTTCTTCTTCCCCCACCCCACTCTGTAGCTTGACTACCATGAACTCTGAAGAGCTGGTAAACTGCACGCTCCTTCCCTCCTTACTGCAGCCAGGCTTGAGAGCTGCAACACAGCAAGCAGCAGCAATTCAGGGAGCAAGGGCAACCTCTGCTCCACCCCCCTCTATGGGGAAGCACAGTCCCTTCTCCTGAGAGGCAGCGGCAAAGGGGGAGAGCAGGGAAGAGACACATTAGTTCTGAGGCACAACTCCTCCCCTAACGCCGCCCAAGGCACCGAAGCTAAACGCTCCCACTAACCAGAAGCATAGGCCTGCAGGCACAGTCTTGCTCTGTTTATGTGCTTTAATGAAGCTCTTTTTTCCAACTGCAATCTTGGCCTCTTTGATAATACTCTCAGTTGGTTTTATTTAAACCGATTTCTTCACTCTTGCTATGCTAATTGTATTTGACTCTTGATCTTTTCTTCTACTGGCTCTTTATACAGTAGGAGCCGGGCATGCATTAGTTTCACCATACTCTGCGTGCTTGGGGAGCATCCTGTGGACACTGTCCATCATCCTTCTCCACTGTTCTACTCTCAAGTCACTCACACATCACATCCCTCTCACCAGCCCGAATCCCTCTCCAGGCTCCACACCTGTCTCCACAATTTGTGATTCCCACTCTCAAATGAACCTCATTATTCACAAATCAATTCAGTATCCATGCTTCAAGCAACACCTTCTCTGAGAAGTGCTCCCCTTCACAGAGGTGCCAGAGCTGTTCCAGGTAAGATGGAGACAGAGTGCTTCCTCCCTAACAGGGAATTAACAGGATCTCCTTTCTCAAATCTGACTTTATCAAATTGTTCCAGGTCCTGAGTCATCTGTGGATGAGTTCATCAGGGTCTTCTTCATCTAGAAAGGATAAAATGTGATTTCAGAAATTCTAAACAGGCTTTTAGAGATAAATCGTCCGTGTCCTTTCATCCTTGACTGGGAGAAACAGTGACTCCGGTTCACTTTACCACTCCTCCTCTGCCTCCTCCAAACACATTAGAGTGTGCACATACACGCAGATACGCACATTATCACAGCCCATTCCGTAAGAAATCTCCCTTTATTGTTCCCACAAGAGGCCTGCAGGACAAGGTGCTGAGCAAGACGGGGCAGAGGAATAGGAAATGTAAATCAGGACATGCCCTCCCAACAAGCTGCATGGAAGGCAGAATTTGAAAGCCAGTTAAACTCCAGAATAAGAAAAAGAAGAAAATTTGCGGCTGAAGAAGCCATTGTGCGTTACTAGTTAGTTCCTAAATAAAGTCAGCTGTTCCTTGCTCCCCTTCGCTCTTCCCAGGATGATGAATCTTCAAACATTCCAACACCATTTAAGTAGACAAAATATCTCTTAAATATGACAGTAACATATTTCATATGAAAACGTTCCATTGAGAAAGTTAAGCTGAATTTCAGCATAAAATCATGCATCATATTTACCAAGTGCTATCTGAAAGATTAAGCCAAGGATAATATTCAAATATTTGCAAAGTATTGAAAGTTAAATATAGATGAAGGTTTTCAAGAATTTATATGCCTTATTGATCCTGAGATTTTAACAATATAATCCTCCTAAAGACAACTAATACTTTAATACATATGCTGCAGAGCCATATGCAGTCAACCACTAGAGATAATTCTCTAATCACTGCATGGTTTGGGCAGCTCTTCCAGCACCCCAAGAGAAATGTGGCCAGCTCACCAAAGCAACCTGACACCTAATTTTCACCCCTCTAATCTGAGCAAATTTATTCAGCTTGACGGGAGTAAGAACGTCCATGAGTTACCATAAGTTCCTGCATGCCTTCTCCTAGTTACATTCAACTGGAAAATACTACTGCTTGTTTAGTCAAAGTACTCATCTAAGAAGCAAAAATAGGACACCAGTGTAATCTGTAGTTGAGAAACAGGCAAAACAGGGCCACAGCTATCACAGGGGAGCCAGTTAACAAGGCTAACTGTGCTCATCTTTTATTATAACACATTGAGTCTGGTGGCTTTTTTTACCTTCTAAGTAAAGAGATGAGATACATAAGCAAAGCAAAGCCCAGGAGTGAAAATGCACTGCTTTGGGAACGTAACAAACAGCTTGAATCCTAAAGAGGTCAGTGAAGTGAAATCCCAACACGCGCTCTAAGTACTCCATTAGTTGTATCACCGGGCCACATTTCATCCCATACTTTCCTAAGACCCAAAAAATCAGTTATTAACAGATGTTCAGATATCTGTCTGAGTGCACACTGCAACAAGCTTAACCCAGTTAAAATTTTTTTAACTGGAAATTAAAACTGGATTTTTTTTTTACCTGGAAGCACTGGGAGGTGAGAGGAGAGAAACTAAACCCTCTGTTAACACATGAAAAAGCAAGAAAACAGCTTCTGAACATTCAATATCTACCTTCACTGAATTCAATATATAAGAAATGTCTCGCTGCTTTCTCAGCACCAACTCAGATGGTCTAATTAGTTGAAAGTGGTTGGACTACAGTTAATTAGGGAAAAAGAAAGGGGGGGAAGGGGTTGGGGTGTATCCTTTCATGATCCTATCATCCTTCCATTTGTACCAAAAGAGTGTAAAGCAAAATCTAAGAAGACTACCCCAAAATCTGGGAAACCCCAAGCTCACCCAGGGTCCCTGTTATGAAAAGACATGTTAATAGTTTGTGCCCTAATGAACATGAGAGACCTGGGCCCGTTTTTCAAGACATTATTGTGAGGGTTATGATTGTACTCCCAAACCCAGCAGTTCAGCAAAATCCTGGGAGCAGGGGATGACTGGCCAGGCCATGAGCTGGCAGGTGAGACACTGGCCCATGAACCAGTCCCCCAAGGCAAGGTGCCACTGACTGTCACAGGACCGTGGATGCCAGAAAGCCCCACGATATGGGATCAAGAATCACTGCTTGGGTACAGAGAAATCTCAAGAAAAAAGCCTGAACCTGCTGATTTTGAAAGTATCAGGAAAGCTTATTTTAGAATTTATTTCAGCTATCACCAAGTGTCATTCTTTGAGGGTTCATTTTATTAATACCTTGAAACTGTGTACTATAATAGAACAGATGAATTATCCATTTTTCAATCTAGCTTGGCAATAAGGAGCAACAAATGACACTTGGATCTCACAAGGACAAAGTCTTTACAGAGGCCACTCAGTCATGTTTTTGAGATGTCTAGTCATGCAGTTTTGAAAGCTTCCTAAAGCTGAAGAATACACTTCATTTATGTCTAGCATGAAGGGCTAGCACAAGCCCTGATGACAGCAGAGTGGCATCAACAATGACCTCCCTTTGTGTTGGTCACACACCCATATCCTCTGGCAAGCCATGCGAGGTGTGGGGAACACAACAAGGGATGTGGCATAGCCTGGACATGTACACTCCAAGGGTGGAAAATAAAAAACTAGCTACAAAGGTTTTAACTCTTCATTAAAAAAACACACATACAAATAAAACAAAACCACCCCAAACCTATTCTTCTCTGATTGCCTACAGAGATGTTTTCCCAAATACAAGGGCACTGAAATACAGTGTTGCATTTGTAATTTTGTCTCTGAGAGCCTGCCTTAAGGTAAGGGTAATTTGTCTCATACTGGATGAAACATTTATATTTCCAGATACGCCTTTAAATGCTTTTATCCTTCAGTTTGCTGGGTAGAAGATCAGAAGTCCAGTTATAACAGTATCAAGCCATATCAAATACAGCAACATCACTATATTACTTTCAAAAAAGGTACATGCTTGAAGCCCTTGAATCAATTCTCTATCGATTACTTACAAAAACACTTTGGAGAGTCTTCATTTTTCTCTAAATAGATATATACTTTCCTAATTGAGATTTTAAAAACAACCTCTTCCAAAACTCATCTTTCATCTGGAAATAATACCTAAAGCACATCTAAGTTGCATCAAGCTCTAACCCCATGCCAGCCTGCAGCCCCATATTTAGCTGCTGTCCTGAGTTGCATGAAGTCATGCAGAGGCGCTGCACAGAAAAGAAGCAATGCAAGTGTGAAATACCATCAACAAAATTTTTATTTCAAAATTAAGGAAAATGGTTGAATGATGCACCAGAAGAGATATTAGTCTTGGGCATTCTGTATTCTTCTCCTTTCTTGGAATAGTAGGAAAACAAGGAGACATCTTTCCTTGGAAAGGGATGACAAGCTGAAATATTCCTTCAGGCACCACATTCTTCATTTCTAGTTTTATCGGACAGCAGGATTTATTTGGTTTACCTGGGACTAAACTTGTTATAGTGGCATCAGTGACAGAAATGAGAGGTAGATAGTAAGAGAAATTGTGGAACCCTTCTGCATAATAAAAACATCTGACTTATAATGCATCCCCCCCGATCTGCCATAGGGGTTTAGGGCGGCAGGTGTCCTGACCTTCAGCAGACAGATTCAAACAAATCAACAAATCATTATTAAAACATCATAAAAGCATTATCACCAAATGATAATACAATAATCCTTTATAAGAACCACAGAAGTTCTAAGGCACCTCATTCTTTGACATCTGACCAGCTACCTTATGTTTAAAATAAAAACCAAAGGTAGATAGATTTTAAGCAGAGACAGAGCAGTAGGAGACTCCATAGCTTCCCGTTCCCTCTTTTGTTTCAATTTAAAGTACAAATACAGTCCTGAAGAAACTTCTAATGGCAGATTTCTATCTATTCAGAAAACAGTGTAATGAGAGTCAGTGGCTGGAAATGATAGCTAAATGAATTAAAATGAAAAATGAGGTGCACATTTTTTATCCAGTGCAATTAGCCAGGGAAATAATTTCAAGACAAAATCAAACCTGGAGGTCATTTAAAAAAAAAAAAAAAAAAAAAAAAAAAAAAAAAAGGTGAACTATAAAATACAGGTTCAATGAAGAAATCAATGAAGGCAATTTTTTTTTTTTAACTGTGCAAGAAGTCAAATCAAAAGATAAATCAATTCACAAACTTTACCAGGTGATCTATGACAGTTTAAACAAAGAGGATATGATTTAAGACATTCTTAAGGTAGGCCAGCATAGATCCATGGGAAAAAGGACAGTCTTCACTTCATGTCTAACCCGAGTTAAAATTTAACAACCACATATCTGAAAAATTGTTTGGCTTCCAGAATTAGTAGGTGGCCTCAGGTGAAACATGGAAAAAAACAGTGAACAGAAGGAAGGATGCTTATTTCTCAAATTAGAATATGGACCAATCAAAAGGGAATAAAGCAGAGAAATGGAAGAAAAATTCAAGTTACACTATGCCACTGAAAAGAACCAGGCTTGACTAGTCTTTGTTAAACCACCACTTAGAAAAGGAACGTACAGGGAGTATATGAAGGTAGAACAGGAAGAAAATGCTAGTTCTGTGAGCTTTCATCTTTCAAAAATGTTTATATATCATAAATCCTGATAAGCAACATTACACGTTTCAAGTTCATATTCCCATTCCTTCCAGACAGAGTTACAGAATGGCTGCAAATATAAACACCTTACTTGAAGACTGTACATTTTTCTCTCCGTGCAATCTGCAAAACAGTTTTAGAGGCTGCAGTGAAGAATCCCAGTACTGCTTGTTCCTACAACTGGTAAAGCTTAGCCAAGGCTACCAATAGTATGGTATTATACTATATAACACTAGGACAGAATAGCCCTTGCCTATGCCCTTCTAATGCCACCTGAAAATAACCATCCATTCACAGAAGACTTTTCCCAAACACTTCAGATCAGCCATGTAAACCAAATAATTTCCAAAGTACTTTCTGCCTGAAAATCAGACAAATCCACTGGATTAAACTCTTGGTTTAAAGCAAACTAGTTGGAAGCCAAGTTACTTTGATTATATAGCATAATTGAGCCCCTAATATCAACATATGAACAGTACCTATTGCACAGAAAAACCTATGAGCTTCTGAATTTTCTGTCATTTCTTCTAATGTCATCTTTTAAGCTCAGTAATATTTTTCAAGAAAGACTGTATTGACAGTAGTGCTCTACTTTGCACTACTAGTAGACACACTAATGCACCCAGATAAATGTGTAAGTTTACTCTTATTATTTTGCAGAAATACTATTTGTCAAATCATTAGAAAGCTTTCATGATGTCCCTGCATTAGGTATCCCTTCATGCTGTAAAATGACTGTTAAAATTCAAGTGATAATATAACAAACCTTATGCATCAGTCAGCACCTATTCTTCCCTAGTTTTCACTAAATTTGAACAGATCAATGTAATGTTGCATGAAAATAAACTAAGCACTTTGTTAATTGAGACAGCACAACATCCTTTAGCTAAATGTCAAGCATTTTTAGATTTTTTTTTAAAATCAAAAATATTCTTTATTCTGCTGTGCCCTGCATTACCTTTTTTACTCAAACATACCATGTTGCATTTATGCCATATTGAAGCTGCTCAAAGAAACCAGTTAAAAAATGTTCAAAGCAATATACTATCATTTTATGCTGAATAGTTTAAATTAAAAAAAAAATACAAATATGGAATACAAAGTCCAAACAAAAGAGCAATCTCATGCCTAAAGACTATTGCATGCTGCTGCAATGGGGAAAGGAGCCTGAGCCATGGCAGACCAAGAGGGTCTGAGGCTGATGGAGAGCTGCAACTTCCACTATGGTCAAGTAAATGAACCTTCATGCTGATCAAGAACAGTGCAGACAAAACCACTTTGCTTTGTTTCCATCTTTCACATCAGAACAACAACAACAACAACAAAATTCCCTAAAGGTACCTGGCATTACAGAGTTTGAAAGCTGGCACATCAGCACTGAATGAAATATGGGTGCTTATTGCTAGACATTAATCCCCGGCATATTTGGCAATTATGGGGATGATTTGTTATCCAGTTCAGAACCACGGAAAGAAGAGAGATTAGGTATGTACTGCACAACATACACAACTTAGGCTTACTCCAGTTGGAAGACTAAATTGTAACACAATAGATTTTGTGAAAGGAGAAGTATAATACATTCTTGGCTTCCGTCCACCATCTTACAAATAATGCTTTAAAATTAAGATTTTACAAATGCTTATTTACACTATTATACCAACTCAACTTCCCATTATCTATGGGGGAAAAGAAAAAAACTGAGATAATGGGATTACAGTGGGACAAAGGAAAAATATCTGCCCCAAACAAACTGACCTGTATAAAACAAATTCCTGTGTATTTTCATCCATGGCACAATGCACTCACAATCCAGGCAAGCTTACACATGTAAATTAATAAGCTTCTCCATAATATATACGCTACTATTTTCATGCAAAATATATGCTATAAATTATTTAATAAGAATTGTGATTACATTTTCAGATAGCAAGACTAATTCAAGAAGTTCAGGGCTTTCAAACACTTACAGTTAAAAGAATACAAGTGGAAATATTTTTCCCTGGAAAACCTTCACTTCATGTGCTTGGTTGATGCTACAGTCCTATAGCAACAAGATCTAATTTATTTTGGTGACAGTTTAATTTTTTTCTGGCTCTATTATCAGTTCTAGCAACGGCAACAACTTCCTAGTTTCTAGAGTTATGCAACTTTCATTAACATATGTTTTAGATGATCTCCAGGTGCATCGCCACTGTAATGCAATTATGCCAAATTAATGCAATGTGTCATTATACATTCTCTTTCCTTATTAATGAAATGCTATATAAAACCCCCTAGTAATACACAGAAAACTCAGCTACTTTCTTCAAAATGTAATTTGAAGCTACATTTTTGCTTGAGGTGCAAACCTGGAACACATGGACAATATTATACAGTTTTATATATGACAGCAACCAGAGGAAAAAATAATAAAATATAAAGTATAACTCTGGGGTGCAAGACTTTCCTTTTTTTAAATCAGTAATTACTGAAAATGTATGATGAAAAGCCAACAGTCTTCACTGTTTAATATGACTGCAAGGATAATTCATCATATATGAAAACTATGATACTGATTTTATTTTTTTTTTTCCCAAGAGCAAAAAAGCATCAGGAATTTTTGCAGCATAGCTTCCTACATTCTTCTGTTAATATGCAAGTTTGGGATATAAATTCCTCAGATTACAACTGGTTATTCTATTGTGAAGGTATTTGAGAGAACTGAAAAACATTATTCCCTTTTTTACTTTTGATGAAGCCATCTACAGTGATAATTTTCTTATCTTGGTTGAGGACTGTATAAGAAAAGATAGGTTGTCTGTTCATGTATTCTATTTTTCTAAATTGTAGTAATACTGTTGTTTAATGCACAGCAATTTCTTTTGGAAGAAGTACGCTGCATTTAAAATACACCAATCAGCCTGCAGGTATACATTTAGCATACTGATTTGGTGTTCTGCTATTCAAAGTATTCTGTTATATTTTTAGCTATTAAGTAACACCTTGGGCAACAGCCAAAAGAACTTGTGAGATTACTATCCTAAGAGTAGTTTCCTCCATTCTCAATTGACAGAGGCTGAAGTTTCTTCCAGGAGCAAGACAGCAGAGGAAGGTGGAACATGTCATTTCCCAGAGGAGCTACCACCTTGTCTCTACTCATTATAGAGGGACTCTACAAAGACCCGACTCCCGGGGTTAGAATTCATCATGGCAATATGGCTCTTCGTTTTGTTTCCATTAGCAGCTCAAGAAGCTCACAGTTCAAATATGAAAGTTAATGATACCATACACCATAGTGAACAGGAATTAAAACCTGTGCTAAGTGGGATTCTTCAATGACAAAGTGCTCTTAAACATTCTTGCTCGGAATAAAGCAAAGCGTGTTCATAAAGAGATGCTAATTAGATGAACTGAGGCTGTTCAGCACTGTTGTTTGTGGTCTGAAATCAAGAAAAGCAGTTCCTGCAGTCCTCACCTGGAAATATATTCCGTTTTGACTGAATAGATAAATGTAGGATGGAAGAATGCATCAACATTTGAAATTAGTAATGCCTCCTCCTCAGAATCAGCAAACAAGAATTTTTCTTTAGTCCAAATAAACTTGTGGCTTTTGAATGTTACAAGAAAAAGCCCTTTTTTTAGTTTGTATGTAGCGACAGAAACAGGATTACACTGAAAGCTGAAGTAACAAAAGGAAACAACAACCTCCAGAAATATTTTTCCTGCAGTAAAGCAACTATGCAAGACCAACAAATTTTCTATAAATTAACCTTATCTGGTTAAGAAAAAAACAGTTGAAATTTAAAGAAAGCTTTGAGTCATATTAGACAGTTTTGAAGGATCATGTGCATTGAGCTTTTGGTTGAATGAATTATTAGTGTTTTTCACGGATGATATGAAGCCATTTTTAAGCAATTAGTCTGCAAGCATTATCAGCTATCTGCTGACAGTAACCTATGTACTCTTCAAAACTAGTTATTTATCTAGTGGAGAACATACAAATCTCATTTATGCTTCAAACGAGTTTCATCATGAAAATGAAAGCCTTAACATTTATACTCTGAACTGCTTTGAAAGGGAAAGCCATAGGAGTTGAATGGGACAAGGATCTTTCCATGGAGCTGTTTTTCAAACCTCTGGGAGTTTTCAGACACTGACTCTGATTGACACTTGAATATTCTTTCTCGTCAACCATTGCCACCCCACCACATCAGGGAGTAAGTATTATTCACCAAATGCATACTGCTTTCTTACAGCACCTTTTTTGAAAAACAGGAATAAATCTGTTCCCAAACCATGAAAGACAGCATGCTCACAGATGCTGGGTGCTTCACAAGTTTCAACTAAGCCACTCAGCTATACAATTCCATCTTCACTTGCAGTAGTTTTGCAGACTTGAAAAACATTTTTTACGAGGCTTAATTAGCTCTGGGACTTAATCTGTAACACAGATATTGGCCCCCCCATCCATAGAGGTTAAGAGGCAAAACTATCACTGAAGTTCTGAATGAAGCATAAACACAAGCATTATGACAGGAAAAGCTCTGTCAGAGGAAAAATAACCCTGAAAACTTCTTACATGTACATCAGCACCATTGGCTGTAGGGGATTCTAGGAGGGGGAAATGAGCAATAGTCTGAAAGACTACAACATGGACTTCTTGCATATCCTCATATCCTCTACTCAAGCAATGTATGATAGAGATTACAAAATTAATTAAAAGAGAACTGGCAGTGAAGTCAGAGGCTATAAAATCCAGATAGTTTTTTATATAATCACATAATAATAATTGGGAGAGGGGGAAGCAAATACATCTGTCTAGCACTAAGATACAATGTGCAAATATTCGGAACAGCAGAGGCTGTTTAAAGCTCATCTACAGTGGGAGATTAACATTTACTTTCTTGATGTGTGTACCACCTAATTTTTTCTTGGAACTATTCATTTAGTTCTAAATTGGCCAATCACATAGCATTCAATACTACCTTCACACAATAAGCAATCAATAAAACCTCATTTACTCTTAGTATTTTCATTCTCTTTTGCAGATAAAGCCATCTCTATGAAAAAATTCTGTTAAGCAGTACCACATAATGATATTTATAGTAGTATCTATCGCCAGACAGAAATTCTGTGCCCAGCAGCCAGTTCTTGCAGGCTTCACACACTTTTTCCCCCCCTGAATATTAAGCTGACAGCCAGTATCCAACACTTTGCTTCTCATTCATTGCACCAGTTGTAAGAAAAGAATATATACAGTAGCCTTCACCTGACTGCTTTCCTTACCAGAAACTTGTACCAAAAGCCTGTGTTAGCTCATATGAGAAAAAACAGACACACACCATGAAAAAACAACCAAACAACAACAAAAAAAACCCAACCCAGAACACCCCAAAAAAAAACCCAGCCAAAGAAGCAAAGAGAACCACACCAATGGAAAGCTGTTACATTCATCACCCACAGCATGGCTGGCTTTCCTCTAGCACATCGATGACGAAAGCAGGGGCACATACTGCAGCTGAAGAGCTGATTGAAAAACAATGACCACACACAGTGCACCACAGGATAGTTCCTCAAGCTCTGCTGCACAGCCATTTTCTACTCCCAACTTAAATGAAATTGGAGACTTAATCACTTGTCTCAAACAGGCTAATCTTATATACCAATATGTCTAATTAAAGGCTTGGTGGGAATTTTTCTGTTGCCAGAAACCTCACATTATTTTCCAGGAAACTACAGCACCTTGATTTCCACTAGAATTTTTGAAATAATTTCATTCCTTGCACTGGAATATTTACTTACTGTGTTTTCATTTTCTACCATAGGCAGCCCCAACAAAACATTCAGTCTACATACACCTGCATATCACTGAGGCAGCATCCGATCAAGAACTTGGAGACTGAAGCTCAAAGAATTCTTGAAAAAGCCAAACTTCTAACAGTAGGAATGATTTTAATACGTATGATTGGTAAATCTGTATTTTTATTCTGTTTGTAAAAGGAAAGGGTATGAGAGAATAAAACCTACATGTTCAAATTTTTACCCTATTTCATTCTGTGGTATTTTACACATCCATAACTACATATTTTCAGCATGTTTTAGGGTACTAGATATTTTCCTATAAAGAAATGCAAACACTACAAACAGATTCTTTGGCAAAAATTCTACTTTCCACATTAATTTCACAATCCCTCATGTTTGTAAAGAAGTAATTACAAATATGGTGACATTTTGCCATTACTTCACACCAATTCAGCTAATTCATCACAACATGGCTCAACAACCTCCTTAGCTTTCAACCATCTTTTATTTCCTAGTGACACATCAACTTTGAAGTTTATTTACCCTAAAACTATGTTCCCTGGAAAACAAAGTGCTCAAATCATAATTATTTGTTTGCCCTTTATGCCGTAATTTCACTTTGAGTATCCCAGAACAGATTAGCAAAATTAAAACGTTTGACTCATAAAATCTTTGCTAATGCAAGTTTGTCCACACCAGCTTTAAAGGTGGGAAAATTGCGGTGCGGAAAAATTAAGTGGCAAGATGCCCCAAAAGCTTTCCATTCTGATCAGAAGCAGCATCTCATGACAGCTCCACCCCCCTCCACTTCTAGAAGACAAAACAACCCTATGAACCATACCAAGGCAGTCTCCAGCTGTATTTTCTTCTGAGGGTCTTACTTAGAGTAGATAAGCAAACCCCAGTTAATTCTCTAGCTTCTTTCTATGGCCTAAGCACACATCTGGCAAAGATGAGGAGAAAGGACAGGGAAGAGACAATTTACTTGAAAGCTTTCCAAGTCTGTGGGCTGTACTCTGGGCACATGACACAATGAGGGGTTACCATGGGTTTGGTACCCTGTGGTTAGAGCAGAGCTGCTCAAGAGCTGCCCCAAGACCCCAGCTGGCTGTAGATGTTGCTCCTGGCATGGCATAAGTCTGCATAGGCTGGGGGGCACACGACACTGGAAGGCAAGACACCTGTTGGTCATGAGAGACCAGACTGGGGACAGGATGAGAATCATGCAGACCCAGAGATGGGGAGAGAACAGGGAGACCTGCATGCCCTTTATACAGCTTTCTCACCTCCCTTACAGCCTCCCCACAGGTGCTGAGCCCTTCACACACTCAGTCATGGTATCACCTGTCCATCTAGTAAACCTTTCTGCCACATCCGTGAAACAGAGTTCAAGAGCTTGCACTCAGTAAATCTCCACATATACTTATGTTTAAAATGTCATAGCAGTCTTATAATGCATCAAATTTGCTTTTTTTCACGTTTACTGATCTAAATGTACTCTAAATACTTCATTAGTACTGAATTACCCCAAAAGGAAAAATTAGATTTGATGGAGTCTGCATTTCTGAAGATACTCAAAATCTGACTGGACACAGTCCTGGGCAATCAGATCTAGGTGGCCCTGAATGAGCAGGGAGTTGGACAAGATGAGCTCCCTTCTAACCTCAGAGAGGTCCTTTCCAGCCTCAGCTATCCTGTGGTTTTGATGTTCAAGTCCATGAAATATAAGAAGGTTACAGATAGATATCTGGTACACTTTTAGAGTGGATATATTGAGTGCAAAGGTAGTACAAGACAAATTTGTGTGCATGTGTATGCATTAAACTATGCTACAGGCACAATTCAGGAACTCACAGAAAGTGCACTGATGACAGAAGAAGAAGAGGAATTACTCCCAAGCAGTAAAGAGGGAAGCTGCATCTCCAGAGAGCCTCAGAAGAAAGGAAGCCTTGATAAGAGAAAGCAAGGTTGCAAATCTCTTATGCTACTTACATAATTTGGTTTTAGGAGGTCACATGCTACTGAGCTGTCTACTTGGCTCCAACAGCCAAATAAAGCTTCAAAGAGACTCGACTCTACCAGGCAGCACTCCAGAAGCAGCATGTTGCTGAGGAAGCTCCTTAGTTTAACCAATGTTGAGAGGTGTGGCAGAGAACCAATAAGTGATAAGAAAGCCAGGAGATCAGTGGCAGTATTTCTAAGTGTGCATGAAAGTTTTTAACTCTTTAAACAAGTGTCTATATTTTGTTATTTTAACTGAAAACCAAGAAAAGCAGAAAGAATAAAAATGTTCTACAAGCAAACATGGTAAGAGCAAAGCATATACCTCCCACAGAAATAATGCAACCAAATAAATCAGTCTTGATAGAAAGATTTCCTTAAATCAGGAGTTGATGCACTTCCCACTAAAGAGCAAAACTCTGTTTGAAGGCTGGTATTATCCACTGTCAGCAGTACTTCAGCACGTATCACCTAGCAAGTCTTTCAAAGTACAGTCAACAGAGACCTTGCAACTTGCAAAAAACCATGCCATGACTTTGTAGAAGTATAAACATCTTAAAGAACAGTGTAGGTCTATGCACAGGAAAGGCACTTCTTCATCATGGCATTTTGAAACAAACTTGTGCTTCTTTTATACTGTGCCCTTTGCATTAGTCACACATTCCACGTACCACTTAACAGAGTAACTGTACACTGCCATCAGTAGTGGAAAACAAATGGCCCAAGGACATCCTCGTGCATCCTGGTCCTTGCTATCTCTTATATTTGCAGATATTTGCTATCCCTTTGGCTTCTGGCCTGGTGTGCGTGTCTATTTCACGGTCCATGCCTCAGAAGCCTGCAAAGCAGAGCATCAGACACAACTCTTACTGCTGCTTCCCTGAACCATCTCAGCTGCCAGAGACATACCAGCATATCCACAAAGGCAATGGGAGCCAAAAACTACTGCTAAAATAACTCCCAGCAGCAAACTACATGTAAAGTAACTCCCAACAAATTCCCACTGCAGCTCATTTGAATGCAAAGAGTAAATAAAGAAATAATCCTACACATACTTAAGGCATTTGAAGTATCTTCTCTGGCATGATAGTAAATATCTAGGTTTTCCTGCATCTAGAGATATCAACATAAAGTTCATGGAAAGCTAAAGTATTTGTTATCTGCTTTCAAATCACAAGAACCTAAAGCATTTTCTTTGATTTAACTCTTTGTTTTTGGTCCGCTCATTCTTTTTCAGGTTTCAGTGCTCCCCTGGGAAACATTTTCACAGTCAAAAGAATGCTGTGTCACCTGTTATTTCCCATTTCAAAATCTTTGACTCTAGTGCAGGAACACACATTAATCATTTATTACTGTATAAATGCATGAAAAATTAATAGCCCAGCTAGAATTCCAAGGCATCCACTTAATGAGCTAGAACTCCAACCTAGGAGCATCATGTCATTACTATTACACATATACAAAATAGTGTTCAGAAAGATTCACCGAACAAGACTTACTACTGCAAATTCAGCACATTAGACCTGTGAATAACCAAACAAAAATAAAATTAGGCACTTACTTTCTGCAAGAGGGGAATAGAACCTTCATTCCTGATTATGAACTTCTTGCAGAAGACTGAAAACTCCAATCTTAGACTTTTTAAGATAAAAATTCAAAAAAGCAAATGCCATGAAATAGTTGGTAAACTGGCTTTAAATTTTACTTGGTTTAAAACAAAAAACCAGTGACTAATTCAGAGAATACTAGGCAGTTTTCAAAATATTTGGATAAGCTTTGTAAACGTCAATTAAAGCCATGCTTACTGCTGCAAGAAACAGTTTATGCAACAAATCCCAACACCACAGGCACAGATAATAAAAAAATAATAAAAAGCAACAGTCAAATTATCTCATTATTTTGTTCCAGTGCTCTGAATTGTGATCCTCTTTCACAAACAGAAGTATTTATAATTGCATTTGCACAGAATAAATATAGCAATACAACCATACCTATTTCCAAGACAGCTGCAGTCATGGCATCTATTGTAGTTTGACCAGAAAGTCTGGGCTGGTGCCAGCTTTACCTGAATGACACTTTGAAGCACCTACATGAAGGTCTCAAAGTAATTCCTTCTTAGAATCAGTAATTTTTCTTCTCATCAGTGTTAACTTAAAAGTTTTTACTGATGCTATACCGCATCCCATCAAGAATAATGGAAAAGTTCAAAATGAACAATAAAAGCAGGCTGACTGGTTGCCTTTGGGAATGGGAGGGCAGACCGGTGAGAAGAGGCTGGCAGAAGACATGTCAGCATCAAGCCAATAGCAAGAAAATTGTTGCCACACAAAACCCTCTGCCACAAAGCAATAGTTTCTATAAAAGGAATTAACATTTTCAGAAAAATTAAGATGTAGAGCTGGAATCTACCCACCATCAGATGAAACAGTAATTCCTACTGTTGCAGTGTTTTAAAAGTGAATTTCCATACTCCTTAGGGAATAATGAGTAACGTATGTTGTGCAGGACTAGTTGATGTTCAGGAACGAGCTCCAATATGACCTGCAAATACTTTACAATTATGGGCTATGTTTCTGTATTTCCTTAAGCTAGAATGATAGCTCTAATTTATTCAAAACTCATTTATATTTACCTCAGAGCAATTCATGTAGATACCAAAAAAAAAAAAAAATAAAAGCCTGAACAGGCTGCTAGCAGTCTTTTAACTAGAAAACATAGCATAAGCTTTTATATAGTTCAAAGGAAATGTGTCCACTCATAAAATCCAATTTCCTGTTTTCAAGTACTTCACATTACAGGAAAGCCAAAATTTCTCAGTTTAGAGCAGTCTGTTTTTGTGAGAGCACATGCACATGCAAACCTATGTATTACACTTAACTGCCTGCAAATTTGGCCCTCTGCCAAAACAAAGTGCTGCTGATCACCTGCAATCACACAACCTGACCAAGCTGCCCTGCCCTCCTTGCCTAAGAAAATTCCAATCTCCTCATGGGTCAGATCCTGACATTGTTAAATTCAGGGGTATTTAAAAGTTAGTGAGACAAAGACATTCCCTAAAAAGAAAAAAAAAGAAAAAGTCTGACTGAGGACACAGATTGCAGAGCAAACAAGGAAACCATAATTTAGGCCAAGGCTTTCAGCAAACTGTCCTCACCAAAGCAAGATTAACTCCAGGTCCCAAACATGCAATTCCCCAAAAACCATACTTTTCCCATCACCCATAACTCCTTCAATCTACAAACCTCCAGCTCTGCAAGATGAGACAGAAGTGTTTCAAGAGCCTAAATTCTTAAAATGTTAAATTACAGGATTACTGCCTCAAGTCAAGATAAAATACTATAATTCAGTAAGCATGTGCACTAAGTGAGTAAGTTATGCTTTACTTTTAAGAGACATTTAATCTTGGAATAAAATTAAGAGGTACCACAGATGCAAAAGAGTATTTCCTTTAAGAATATGAACTAAAACAGATACCATTAGCTATAGAGAAGAAAGTGACTCTTGCAACATAGAAAGCCACATGAGAAGTTGATATAAATGAGCCGAGGAAGTCTGTCTTATGGCAGAAACTGTAAAAGAATGTGTTATTAATAACAGTAATAATAACAACAGATCTATGATAACTTTACAATAAAAGTCCCAAGAATTACAAGTTTCACAGACAATGCGGGCATCTAGGTTTTCTCTTGTCAAAAAATTCTTTGTTACTGGATGATGATAATAAACTTACCCAAGTTCCTTACTACCATCATATCTCTAGACAAAGGGAAGAATAATAAAAAGGGGAAAATTGAGCAGAAGGACTGGCAGAAGCAAGTGAACACAAAGCTGTATTTAAAATTAACAACAAAGGAAGACTGAGAAAGAAGTTGAAAAGGAAGCCCAGGACATGGTTAATACAAAAAAAAAAAAAAAAAAAAGATGCATTTGGTGTAAAACCAACAGAAAAAAAAAAAAGCCCCAAAAAATTAATTCTGAATTTACAGCAATTAATATCAGTTGAGAATCAAATTAACTGCCACAGCATTCATGTTTGAAATTATCCTTTGTAATAGTGACTAACAGTTTTGCTATTTATCATATGCTTAGGCTAACAACTACATAACAATTTAAAGTCTTTAAAAATACATCAGTGTCAATACTGAGCACCAGATGGGTTTGAGGTGAACTACCCTGACTCTCTGGTCTCTTCTCCCAAATTACTAATGATAGGATGACAGAAAATGGCCTCAAGTTGCACCAGGGGAGGTTTTGATTGGATATTAGCAAATAATTTCTTCACTGAAAGTGTGTTTTGGCACTGGAACGGGCTGCCCAGGGAGGTGGTGGTCACCATCCCTGGAGGTGTTTAAAAACACTTGAGGTTTAGTGGTTAGGGAGATGTTGGGATGAAGGTTGGGCTTGATGATCCTAGAGGTCCTTTCCAACCTCAGTGATTCCATGACACTTTGGAGTGGCAGAATCAAATTCTGACCCTGAGGTTCATTTTTATTGTTTAATGCATTAAAAATCAGAATCCAGTTACACCAAGTTTGGTGGAAAATGGCATCTATTAACCATGGAGGAAAAGATGACACAGGCTATGAAGGATGTGGCCTTTTCAAAGGGCACAGGCTGCAGATCTCGCTCAGGCCAAACGCCCCATGCAGTTTAGAGTCAGGCTGCTACAATTCTTGCACAAAGAAAACTCTTATCCAAGTAAGAGAGTAATTCAGGTTGTGAGGGATGTACAGAGGTCTCTAGGCAAACCTACTAGTCAAGGTAATGTCAGACCACGTTTTTTTCTCAGTCTTATCCAGTTTAGCCTTGAACACATCAAAAGATGGACACTGCACAGCCTCTGGGCGACATGCTCCACTGCTTAATTATTCTCATGATAGAGCTTTCTTTCCTTGGATCTAGTCTGAATGTCTCCTTCTTCAATTTATGACTATAATCTCTCATTTTCCAGCTACATACACCAGTAAAAGGCTCAGTTCTGCCTTCTTCATAACTTAAGTACTGGTAGGCTGCTGGTACGTCCTCCCTGAGTCTCCGCTCCTCCTGAATGGGACAAGTCCAGTTCCCTGCATCTATCTTCGTAACTAATGCATTTACAGAATTATTTGAACTTGTATAAATTTAGCCTTTATTCAGCATCTACCACTGTGCAAAACTAGGTTTTCCCTTCTCTTTGTTTTCATAATAAAAATTTTGATTTGTACAGTCAAGTAAATTATTGTCATGACTTCTCATAATAGAACTAGAGTGGTTTTTATATGCAGTCATTTCCTCAAGAAATGAGGAACTTAAATTATTAAATGAGAGCTTTTTTTTTTTTTTTTGGTAAATACCGATGCTATAACCATAATAGCTATTAAAGAGAAACAGGACCGTATCCATCCTTTCTTCATTTTTTCAAAGGCACCATGGCAGCAGCACACAACTCACACTACTGTCAAAATCCAGAAATTACAGCATTTCTCTGAAGTTCATGTGTAAGTTCATGACATCTTAAAGTCTTTCACAGCTTTTTCTATCTACTCAGCACAAAACACAGGAGTCCAATAGCAGATAACCATGAAAAATGGAAGCGAAGTAACAATTCGGTAAAGCCTATCTAGTATCTACTTAAGAGAATACACTGTGGAGATCAAGGCTGTTAAACTCCATTACAGCCCAAATAGCTTAAGCAAGCAATGCAGGACCTCAGAGTGATCACAGTGATCTGTCCTTTCAGAAAAAAATTTAATTATCTTACTTACTCTACACCAACTAATAAGTCATGTTTCAAGAAAGGCGAGCATGAGAAAGCCACAGCGTGAAAAACCCTCCTGAGGAAGTCTTACCTGGTCACTCCCGTTCTGTATCTGCATTCATGTATCTGATCATCTGTATTGTGCATACAGGGTCTCTATCAGGAAAAGAAAATGGGGGAGAGGGGAAGCAGTACAACTATAATTACTATGAATAATACACACAATGCCCAGAGAGATGGCAGAGAAAAAGAAGACTGGCACATAATGAAGCCAGACAAGAAGCTGTTTGGATGGTGAGGCTCATAGTGGGTTGTAGTCGACCCAGAGACCACCATCAAGTGGAGAACTGCAGGGGTCTGTCATGAGACCTGTCCACTTCAACTATCAATGACCTGGAGGAGGTGATGCTGTGCACTGTGCCTTGGCAGGAAAGGCATCCTGCAGATGGCAGGATCTCTGTAGAAAAGGCAGGGGCACAGTCCAGAGATGAAGAGAAGGTACTGTCCTCCTCTGCATGGCACATATCAGACCACATCTAGATGTTGCACACAGTTCTGGACCCCAGCACAGGAAAGAAACTGTTTCCCTGCGATGACAGGGTGACAGTGGAGCAGGTTGCCCTGATAGACCATGCTATCTCCATCCTCTGAGGGTTTCAAGCTCCAACTGGTCCAAGCCCTGAGCAGCCTAGTCTGACCCTAGAGCCAGCCCTGCTCTGGGAGGAGACAGGCCCACATCCTGTCCCAACCAGGATGGCTCTGGTCATAAGGGAGATGAGAGAAAACCACAAGCTTTGCTGGCTGAGCCACCATTGCTTGGACAAGGCACCACAGATGGTATGTCAGCTGCAGTGAGCTCCATCCTGCCTCCTGGTTTGGGGCGATGAGCCCAGGGTACCCACCTCCTAGGAGAAAACTCAGCCTTCAGATGTGGAGAAATGCATGTGAAAAGTACGGCACAATGAACTGAAAAGCTTTAAGTGACAAAATGTGTATTTTCTACATACTCGACAAGTTCTGCAGGAAGAAAAAAAAGTATATACAAAATAAAAACTCACCAACAAGTATTTTAAGCTAGAAAAGGACAAAGTAGTCACAATATGAGTGTGGTTTACACAGAAATACCTGGAAAAGCATTAAGATCTTCACCTTTTCACCTTTGTTTTGGAGAACACTGAACAGGTAAGCTTGATTTTAAAAGTCAGGAGCTATTGGAAGTCATCACCTTTTCACATAAAACCAAATTATACAGATTATTATTTAAAAAACAAACAAACAAAAAAAAAACCAGAAAAGTTATGTCAAACTTATTTTATTAGGCATGTTATATAATTCACATAATTATTCCTCTGTGATTTATATTAGTATAATTAACTCTGTGGTTTGATACAGTCTTACATAGATTTAATCAGCTGGCATTTTGATTGGTGAAAATTAGATTGAACTACCTTTGGGAAGTGACAATGTTCTAGCTAATTTTTTTTTCATAGATTTTCTGTAAATATAAAGTAGCAGTTTGGTGCTACTTATATATAATAAACCTACCCTTCTTTACTCAGTAGAACAATTAATTGGTGTGGTATTGACATTTTTTACAGAAAACTGAGTTCTACAGCAGTAGAACATGGGAGTATTTTAAAGAAATACAGAAAACTAAGAATATACCATGTTGAATTAATAAAAAAAGAATAGGCTCATTTTTAATTATACTTTTCCCACCACATAATCCTGGAAATAGTTTATATTTTCATAAGCCTTCCAGACAAAATGTTGAGTTACTTTGGAAAATCCTCATTTGATAGTGTGAGCTTTTTGTTTACAAAAAAAAATTAAAAGTTCAAAACTCTGAAAATTCTGGCTAAAAATTACCATAAAAATCTGTACAAAACTTTAATTGTGTATGCATAGGTACGTGTGTAAAAAGACAATTACTGTATGCTTCTATGATCTTTTACCAGGAAAAAACCCACTTCTTTACCAAAAGATAGTGATCTCCAGACTGGTTTCACTTAGAAATACACTATGAAAAATACAGCTGAATCAATCACTGAACTACCATCTACTTTAGCACTGACTAGGTTCCACGAGAACAAAACATAAACCATCTTCAACTCTGATTTTATGTTATGTGTTTTAGGCACAGGTATCTCTCAGTTGTAAGGGTAAAAAGGTCTGGTAAAAGTTTTGGATGAAAAAGTGAAGGATGAAGTAGAAAAAATGAGAGGGACATGGCAGTCATACCAAGAAATCTGGATTTCTTGGTGATTTTGGTCATTCAAAGCTTCTTGAACAGCTGACTGAAATCTTAGAGTTACGTACACAAGCTAATGCATCTGGGAATGGAGAATTAACGTCCCATATACTGGACAGCTATGGAAAAAAAGTCTCCTGCAGGCAGCCACAGCAGTAGCACAGGAGCTCCACAGGAGCCTCCCCAAAAAACAAGCCTGCAAGTGGTGACTGCAAACCCCAGGTACTCAGATAGGGATGATCAACCCATGGCCTCAGAGGGAATCACAGAGACTGATGCCAAAATGCAGAGTTTAGATTGCATCTTCAGATTCCAACAGACATAGCAGAGAGCCACAAACTGTATCCAGAGAAAAGACAGAGAGCTGGTCCATGAGACTTGGACACCATGACGGGGTTCACCAACAAAAGACAGACATACGTGACTTGAATACAAAGAGGTACCAGTAAGTTTGGAAAGGGCTCTTCAATCTCAGAGAGAAAGACAACAAAAAGAGCCAAAACTTGACACTGAAGTCAGACAAATTCACATAAAGGAAGGAGATAAGGTATTTTTAATTAATCTATGAAATGAGAGTAGAAGCAGGGGAAGAACTGTGGCATCTGCCAAGGACATGGAAGAAAAATACATTTCCAAAACAGACAAGTCTCAGTCACACATATGAGGGGAAACAGTCAGGGAACAGCCTGTTTAAACAGCCTGCAGCAAGCAAAGATCAAAATACATGGTCTAAAGGGCCCTTTGGGCTTCCTGTAGTGGATGAAATTAGTGCTCGACATTCTTCATTCCAGAACAGGGGTAACTGTGTCTGCTGTGCAGAGGCACATGTCTGATTGCAATCAGAGTGCTGATGCAGCAAGGCCACCCAGGTACAACAGCCTGCTATAGTCAGCTCAATGACAGCTAATCAAGTCACATCAGGGACTTTTTATGTTTTACAACACCAGTGCTAACAAGATGACCTCGGCCATGACTACCTAACACAGTATTTCTTCGAGCATCCCTCCAAAACTGCCTTTTTGTTAATATTTGGAAAACTGCTAGTTTTCACTGCATTGTGTGCCATGTTTAGCATTAAGGTGATGATTTCAAAATAGAGTTTCTAAGTAAAGGTTTTACAGAAAGAATATAATAAATGGGTTCCTGTTAGCATTTACCCATATGATTTCTTTTTAGGGTGCAGAAAGGTAACTGGTTCATTTTTAAGATTTTTTTTTTTTTTTTTTTTTTGTATTCTGAATATTAAAAATCTGATTTTACCAGAACAGCCTAAACAGTCTCAGAATTTCCTCAGAAAACTTTGAAAAAATCAGCTATTTGAGTATTTTATTACTTAAGTGATTTTAAAACAACTAATCTGTAATCCATGCAGTGCAATGGCACACTACTTATTTTACTGACAATATAGAATAATTCTCTGGGATTGCCTGAGAGAAATGCCTGATTACCTTTTCCTGAGGTTGGTTTGTTCTGACTCAAGTCTGAATATTTATTGCAAGTGGTAGGTCCCATCACACTGTTATTGCTACCTTAGTTATTGTAGATCAACAGGATGACCTTGCCATGCAGCTGCTGAGATTTTTCCTTCCACAATTTAGAGACATCAAAAGGGAAATAATTTTCATTTAAAATGTAACTATTTCTTAAAAGGTGGATTAAAGTGATGGTATTTCACCAACAGGTAACTTGCACATTAACTCAAGCTATATTATCTTTGCTGAGTTGCTGTAGCCTGGGGCAACAGCACAATATGGCAACATTTCAGTGTTCCAGTCCCAGTGGAAGGTCCTCACCATGAACACTGCATATTACTATAGGGGTCAGGACACCACACAGTAACTTCAAAGAAGTCTCCCCACCAGGCCAGGCTCCTGCATGGTGTTGAGTTCTCCACTTCTGAGCTCCTGAGCTTCCCCTGGCTCCTTCGTCAGCTGGCCCTAGCTTCTTTAGCTCTTCACAGAAAGAGACTCTAATGTTCAACACAATAAACCACCATAAAATCTGGGTTTTAGGCTCAAAAAGTTCTCCTAATAGCTTGATTTTACAACCATGTCCCCTTTCAACTAAACCCTCCAGCTACATGTATGCATTAAAGCATGTTAAATAGAATACATATGTACTTGTGACAAACACCCTTTATACTAGATACACACAAGTGCATTTAAAAAAATACCAACCAACAGAGCATTCATACAGTCTTGCTTTCCCTCCTTTCAAATGAGTCATCTTCAAATGTGACCAAGTTAACATTTTGCTTGGGAATTAACTCACACAGCAGCAGCAGCTTTCTATCCATCTCCACACTCAAAACAAACATTAGAAAAAAAAACTTTTCACAGTATTATTCACTTTCCAGCAAAGAGAAGGGCAAATCAAGGGTTCAAAGCAACACAAACAAAAAGCTCAACTCCATTTAAGCAGCACACACTATCTGCCTGTAAGAAATCCTGGTGCTAACAAGGCTGTGCTGAAGCAAATCGTCCTGATTTTCTTACAGCTTTTGTGGGACTCTATCTGCATACAGATTGAAGGGAGGAGGCATCATTTCTACAGCACACAGCATCCCGCTGAACATTAATCATCATTACCCACTTAGATATTGCAATATGCAAGACTGATTGCTGCTCCACAATTGCTCCATGGCGCTCTCAAGCATGATAGCTCCCACTGCTACCGCACTCCTCTCCACTTTCTCACAAGGAAGTTAAAGGAAAACATTCCATTTTCGTGCCCTAAAAGGAAAAGCAACCCAAATACCAGAAGGCAAGATGAGTAGCACCTAGTTTTAGCATTATCACTAGTCAACAGCAATTGAGCCATCAGGTCATTTTATGATTCTTCAGTATTTTTCTTGTATTTGTTCATTAGCCTAATATATAAAACCCCTAAACTCAATGGAAAATAACTATTCATTTAGTCTATACAGGTCTTGTATTATGCTGGGTTTCTATTTGCTGTTTTCTATTTTTACTTTTCTCTTTTCTTCTTAAAAATATAAAAAGGTGTTTTTCCAAGGAGATGTCTGTGTCTGACATCAGTTTGTAACTTCTAACAGGCTATTTTTTAAAGGAGAAAACTTGTAAGATACTTACAAGTACAAGCATTTTTCCTCTTGCTTTATGCTCACATGTATGTTGAACATCATTAAACAAAACCAGTAATCAAGCATATCTAAATGCATTAACATTCCCTTATTACAGTACAAGGCAATCCTTTTAAGCGGTAATTGCAAGATATGCAAAGTATGTCATGAACTCTGGCAGGGTCAGGCATTTCTTCTTCAATTAGTCAGTTTTGAAAAATTACATGAAAAAGTACAAATTGCACACAAATTCCTCTTAATACAGCAACCTGTTGATAACAAAAAAAACAGTTTACTTGGTACGTAGCTTAAATAATAATGCATTGTTTCACCGCTTTTGTTTATAAGGTAAAATCTCAGCATTTATGATTAATAGAGTTATTATTTAATAAGATGTGGGAATCTACAGCCCACATCTGCACTGCTATGGTATACAATACACATCTGTACACAGAGTATATGCACTGGTATATAAGTGAATATAGTGCTGCTTAGCATCTTCAACAACAGCATAGCTGAGTTGTGTAGTTGACATGCCTGAGGGATGCAACATCATCCAGAGAGACCTGGACAAGCTTGAGAAGTGGGCCCATGTGAGCGTCATGAGTTCAACAAGGCCAAGTGCAAGGTGCTGCACTTGGGTTGAGGCAATCCTCATTATCAATACAGGAGATGAAGGGATGGAGAGTGGCCCTGCAGAGGAAGACTGGTGGACATGAGCTGGCAACATGTGCTCACAGCCCAGAAGGCCAACAGTATCCTGGGCTGCATCAAAGGAAGTGTGCCCAGCAGGTCAAAGGAGGTCATTCTGCCCCTCTACACTGCTCTAGTAAGACCACACCTGGAGTACTGCAGCCAGCTCTGGAGCTGGTAGCACAAAAACTACATGAACCTGTTAGAATGAGTCCAGCGGAAGCCACAAAAATTATAAGAGGGATGGAACATCTCTCCTATGAGGACAGGCTGAGAGAATTGGGGTTGCTCAGCATGGAGAAGAGAGGGCTCCAGGGAGGCCTTATTGTGGCCTTCCAGTAGTTAAAAGGAGGCTATAAAAAAGATGAGGACAATCTTTTTAGCAAGGCCTGTTGTAACAGGACAAGGGCTAATGATTTTCAACTAAAGGAGTGTAGATTTAGACTAGATACAAGGAACGAATTTACTACAGTGAGGGTGATAAAGGACTGGCACAGGTTGCCCAGCGAGGTGGTAGATGCCCCATCCCTAGAAATATTTAAAGTTGGGTTTGTCAGGGCTCTAAGCAACATGATCGAGTTAAAGATGTCCCTGCTCACTGCAGGGGGGTTGGACTGATGACCTGTAAAGGTCACTTCCAACCGAAATCATTCTATGATTAATGGTGAACTTCCCAGAATATCTGAAGTCCTACTTGGCCTTCAGTTCAAGTCGGGGAACTTTTTTCTATGAAATGTAAGAACAGAGCATAAACTGTTCTTACAATACAATAAAAATAAAAATAAATAAATAAATGAAAATAAAAACTTGCTCATCCCATACCAATCCCAGCTCTACAGGAATATATGGGTTTTGTTTTTTTTTTTACTTTCGCATTCATGATGGATTCAGCCTAGAATTAATTGAATCTTTTGTCTGTGAAATTCTGTTCTTTACTCTCCAGCACTGGAAAACCTTAAAAAGAACTCAGTGGATATTTTGCAAGATGTTTCTTGAGCCTCCAGTCAGATAGTCTGCTAAATGCTTAGCCACAGGTGACAGGAAGAGCAACATTTGTCAAAATAGACTGAGAAAGAATATCAACCACAATCCTGGAGCCAACTTCCCCCCTTCCTTTAAAAGAAAATACCCCTCTGAAACCCCTCCCAGGAAGGAGGAGGTAACTCCAGAGAGTAGGGGCACTCTTCAGACACTTTCCAGCTGTGGTTTTACATGCTGTGGCTGCATGTGAAATTCTCCCTTCAACAAAAGAAAACAAATCTCCTCAGTCAGCTCTCAGAATATACACCTTGCTCATCATCAAGAGTGCTACTAAAGCTGTATAGAAATGTGTGCTGTTGAATTTTGAAATAAAATGGTCACTAAGTGGCTAGCAATTGATTGCTGAAGCAGAAACTATTACAGAGTAGCATATGCACAAGGTTTCCTATCAGCACGTGTTGGGCAGGAGGCAGTTCCTGCACTAATGGAGAGGTAGCAAATTCCTAACCCAAGAGTATTGTTGGAGATTAAACGTTCCATTAAAAAAAAAAAATAAAAACTTTGACTGAACTGAACTTTTAACTACAGAGGTTAAATTTTGGCAAAACGAGTTCATTCTCCATCAAAGCACGCGAAAAGAACAAAAGCAGGACACAATTTAGGTGCACGTGGTTTAACTGCGGTATCTTATCTCTTTAAAAAAATGGAAATCACAGATGTTGCAGAACAAATATAGCTAAAATGAAACTAAATATGTCAATTGATATTTTTGAGAAATCCTCTACTCCATGCAGCTTTATTTTACACTGACATACTCTGACTCCTTATTACTTAATAAAAGGTACCAGCTTTAATTACTATTTCTACTAGAGGTAAATATAAACATGAGAACAGAGTAATAAATAATACAGACACTTGAGTATTTAGATGCTAAGATTAATGACACTCACTGACAGCTAATATGAAAACATTTCTTAAATTAGTATTAGTAAAATTATTTTGCTGTATTAATAGACCTGTTGCTATACCTTTCATTTATGCTGAATAGAAACATTTCAACAGGCTCAGTCAAGCACATTGAAGGTAATGGAATTCTAAATTTTTGTAGATCAATGCTAAAACGTACCTTCATGATGTCATCCTCAACACTCTACCCACACAACTTACATACAAAAAGCTATCCCCCAAAAAAATATAGACAAGTGCATCCACTTTACTGCTTTTAGAAAGGACCTCATTGAAACAAACAAAAAATCCTCTTAGTAATAAAAAACTTCCAAATTAACTTAAAATTCAGACAAAGGCACAAAATCACAGGCTGAATGATCTTTGAATCTTCCTTCTCATTCCCTAAGCTTAGATTTTTAGTAACTTTAAAAAACAAAGATCCTACATGAGCAGCTTTCAGAATAGCTTCTAGTTCACTACTGAAAAGTAGAAAATTGGTATTTTTCCCTTGGTTATGTAAAACAAGGGAAAGTTTCCTCTTCTCCCATATAATTTTCTTCTTTTTTCCTCCAGTTTTTGGACTACAGATGCCATTTTAATAGACAAAAGCTTCATATATTGGTAAAATGGAAAAAGGAAAAACAAGAAGGAAGGTAATCATTCTATCTATCCCATTTTATTCACCAGGATAGAGGTAAGATAAACAGAAATAAAAGAAATTTCAGAAGAACATGCTTCTCCAACCAGTATTTTGAAAAAATATTAAAAAAAGAGTCCCTTGGAAAAATAAAAAAAAAATTACTCTCTTTTAACTGTTTCTTTTAATACTGAACTTAGAGTATTTTTTATTTTTACATCTTTGTTTTTCTGGCAGAGGTAGGCAAACTTACTTTTAAACCTTGAAGTGATCAAAGCCAGCTTGAATAGGCTGTTCCTGTTAAACACTAAGTGTGAGGTACATGGAGGTTTTGTGTTGTTTTTTGCAACCAGTGAGGTCATGGTGAAGGCAAAGAAAAGATGAGATGGTCAGGAAAGAACCCCTTTTGAAATACATGGTCTGTAGTATATGCAAAGCCTTTTCTAAGTTACTAATCATCCTGCAAAGGAAAAATGTCTTAACCTTTTAAGACGACCAGCATATGTAAAAATAAGAGCACATTTAACTCTAGAGTTACTGCTGTGATAATTAATATAACAATACTAGTAGAATTAATATGCTTCTTTTCCCAGGAATTGTTCTTCATGAGTTTACTGTTTCTCACAAATACACCCTAAGTTTTCAGAAGTTTTGTATTCATTCTTTGCCTTTTTTTTTTTTTTTTTCAATTGAAAATAATCTATGTGGAAGCAGACAATATCAGATTAGTTAAAGGAAAAAGTCACAGAGAAACCATCCCATGCATAAATGAAAAAAAAACAGACAATACTTTCAAGACTTTTTCTTCCCATTCTATAACTTTTTCTTCACTCTCCTTCTAAACCCTTCCTCTTTGAAAGTAACACTTAACACAAAGCACAGAGAAATGAGAATTTATTTTAGTATTTAAAGAGCATAGTAAGTTAGTACATTTAACTAGTCCCTTTGGGTTGTAATTCATCTAAATTATCAAGTTTTTAATGTAAAAATCAGGGCATCTGAAGATTCCATCTCTCTGCCTTCACATTTCCCTGCCTGAAATTCACATGCTCCATTTCAGCAACTTTCTTCTGTGAAACCTTCAGAACATTGGGATCAGAGGAGTTAATAAATTCTTTCATCAGAAGTCCTACCACGTTCATAGCACTTTGGATGTTCAGCCAGCACTGTGCATGAAAGCACCAAAACTGCTCTGCTGGTCATAGAGGAAACTGTATCTGCACCTGCTGCACATGACATAGCTCTTCTCAGCATCTTGTCAAAGCACACCCTTAGGCCATTTCAGGCACAGAACAAAACATAGCTTTCTATACCCCCTATGTAACTACAACATGCTTATCCAGAGTGTAATAACACAAAATTAAATCAGGAGCAATAGATCAGGAGAGTGTTACTCAAAAGCAGGAGGAAGGCTGCACTCACTCTTGCTGTAGTTTCTACCCCAGCCATGTCCTAGCTTGTACTTCATACTCGGATGGGAGAAAGACTTAGTTTTCCCCTGTTCAAAATTAAATCTCTTGCAGAAGTTACTTCCTGATGGGCATGGATGTTTATTTTACAATTATACTTGGAGAGATGTGGAGAGCGCAATGGCTGTAAAGCATCTAATTCTGCACATTACCTTGAAGTTTGGCATTTTGGCCCTTTCGAGCTGTTGAGTCATTCATCTAATTTAAATGGCTAGCAAATGCACTCATACCAGGTGAGGTATCCCCCCTTCTACAGGTCAGAAGTGAGGGCTTCAGGTACTGATTTAAAATCACTGGAGAAGTGACAAGATCGAGGAGCTCATATCCATCTGAAAGTAAGAAGCTGCATCTGAGATTTATCTTGTCACCAAAAAGCTCTGACCTGAATCACTCCTTCCAGTCCTCTTTGCTTGGGGTCTGAAGGGAGGATGGGATTAATCCCTGACAGCCCTTACAGCCCTCTGTCCTCCAGAGTCTACTCCACAGGCTCCAAATTGCTTTGGAGGCTCCATCAAAGGAGCTCCAGGATCATTGTACTTACTGACTCCAGCCTCACACTGTGGGCTGTGCAGAGCTCAGCCAATGTTCACACAACTGTTCCAACTGTCCTTCTCACTCCTTGTTACAGCTAGGCCCCCTCCCAACTTCAATCAGAACTTGTCTCTACCCCACCAGATGTCTCGCAGAGGCCATAACTGTTTAACGAGGTAGCTGGCTCTTACAGATACACCGAAGAGACAATGTGTTATACTCTGTGATCCTCTTGCTAAGTGGGCAATGTGGAACTATCATCATTTGGTTATATTTATTTCCTTTGGGATACATTTGTTGAGTCAAAATAATATAGATTTTAAATGTGTTCACAATGAGAAAGAAGGGTGTTATACCACACTGCCAAAATGCAATTCCCTTTCTCTAATCTATTTGGAAAATATTTAACTTCATTTCAACATGCAATTAAGTTAAGTTCGTATTGGACTATTAAAATCTTCAGAATAATCATCCATCTAAAACTATTCCACAGCCTGAATTACTGGTATTTTCTATTTTTTATCTAATGTATTTGGTAAGAACCCAAATAGCTTTTAATTTTTTTTATGTAGCTGCCAAATCATAACACAGTAGGTCAGAGAATGCCTGAAGCAAAACATAATCCATGATATATAGGCTTTTTTGTTTTCCCCTCCTCTTCTCTTGCAGGCCTGGGTAATGGATGGGCAGAAGCAGTTTCTGTCCTGCATCACAGGATTTAGTTAGAATTTGCTTACTTAAATTATTTTTTTTTTTTTTCACATTGATTAATAGGAAGGAAAGGTAAAATATCTAAATTAGACTGGACAAGACAAAAGAAGGAAGACCTTTATCCTGTAGGGCAACCCTCCTTTTCTAAACAGTCTAAAATTTATTTTATGATTACTAAAGACTTACAAGCTACATCAACATATGAATTTATGCATACATGCACTTAATGTTATGTCTCTCTAAAGTGTATGAGGTGGCAAAAGTAACAACTAGTAACATTCCTTTTGTAGGGAACAGGCACTTCTACCCAACTGTTTGGCAAAGAAAAGTCTCAACTTCCCAAATTTCGTTGTACACAGCGACCATCTCCCAAACACGTCTCCCATTCCCAATTGATATGGCATTCATTTTTAAACTGATAAAAAAAAAATCATTGAAATAAAAGAAGCCCTTGTAGAAGTCAGAGGAGGTTCAAAATCAGTCATTACTAAGGACTTCATTGTCATTAATTTTACTTGAGAGGCACTTGGATGCAATGCCAGGCAGATACCAAGCACAACTGAAGCCAAAATGATACTCTGCATTCTGGCAGTACAGTGCAGCCAACCCTTTGAACCTTCTGAGATGTGCAGCAAAACTTGAAGATCATAAACCACAAGAACTGCAAAAGCTGGTGTTATGCATAAGATCTTACCAAATGAACATCTAATTGTTATATTATGTAGTTTTACTGTATGTTTATAAGATGATAATATCAAATAAAGAACCAAGAGAAGTGCTGAAACTAGTGTGTCACTTCAAAAAATACAAGGTACAAGCCAGGACATGAAAACAAGACAGACTACACTGTTCCAGACAATTCACGTGCAAATTTGGAGGTTGGAAATCGTTCACCTCAAACAGAGATTAATCACATGGTTTTTCTTTGTGAATACTGAAAGCAGCCACATATATCCAAAGCTAAAGTACTAAGAGTAGGTTCATAGAAATAGCACAAACGATTTTATCTTATTCAAGTAAAATCATTATCCATCAAGAGACTGTGGGCAACAAACAACTTAATGTTGCAGAATATCACGTATTAAATTTCTTCCCAAAGCCAATGAGATTTAGGATCCTTAGTGACTTAGACATTTATAACATTTACTGGGTCTTATTTATGACTACATCATTACTAGCAGAGTGGATTAATTTTTTAAAGCTGAGTAATTCAGCTGCAAAGCAACAATAGGATAGTTAAATTGAAGAGGAAAAGCACAATATCAACATGTTCTTCAGTAGCATTTCTACATGAAAAAACTACGCTTAAAATCAGATTACATCTTTGGTTTCCTTAACCCAGATAGTCACCAAGCACAGCACTCTTTGCAACTTCCTTGCAAGTTGTTGTATAAACCATTGCTATATGTGAACCATTTTTACTCATATTTTATGCAATTGTATTCAATGGACAGTTGTTTAATCAATTTCACTTTGTTACTAGAAAATCTAAAATAATGTTGTTTTTTTGTTTACACCTGAAATATAAGCAACTGGAAAAAAAAAAAAAAAATCATCTTTACTGAAGGGGCTTCTACAAAAGCAGATTGATGACCCTAGTTTTTGACCTTGACAGTGTTCTCCTTCAGCTTCCTACACAAGTAAGCATAGCAATTAAAAAGCAACCATCCCAAATCAGAATCACTGTTATTTGACAATTTTTAGCTTTGCATATTAGGTCAATGCACAAAGAAATTAAAGCAAAATTACACAAATCACCACCGAAATAAGTATAGCTGTCGGTCTTCTTGGCCACAGGAGCAGAAGTCACAAGAATAATAGCAACATGCCACCTCTGAGCTGCCATGTCAGTATTAAAAATTCTCCCATTAGGCATTCAGCTCAAAAAAACTAACAGAGACTATTTAAAACATGTTTTGCAGCTGTTTCGGACTTTAGTCATCACACATCAATAATACATCTAAACACAGACGTTTATAATTTCCAGTTAGCTTTCAGGTTGGATCCTTAGCCTATTTTAGGAATATTAATCCTGCATTTGAAAGGGTAATTATGCTTCATGCAGATACACCCAAGATATAAACACTACAGCAAAAACACCTGCAAGTGGTATATGCCCATATTCCACATTTCCCTTCAGCATTCTAGAAGCAAAGACCAAGAGAAAAAACTTTGCTCAACTCCCCAGGTTAATTACGGAGACACCCAGTGTATCTGATCAGCGCCTGTGCCTCATACCTTCCAATCCAGCTGCATAAACTGCATGTGCAAAGCTCGTGCAGCATGCCCACCACATCCCTGCGCTTTAGGCTTCCTGCTACACCACTCGTACGCTCCGTTAGCCCCTGCAGTAAGTCCACACCTGGAACAATAACCACATAAATGGTAGCAGCACATGACTTTGCAACCAACTGCACTATTACTGTCAACCAAGCCAGCTAGTGCAGTGGTATTCAAAAAGGTGCAACAACAGTTTAGGCATACCCTAAAATGAGTATTTTCAGATATTATTCACCTCATAGCTATTAAACACGGTTTCAGGAAATTCCAAGCAATATAGCTAGCTAGATAATAAAAAATAGATTATTAGTGATGGGATTTAACATAAAATTTGCATAAACACTAATGAAAGCAATAAATGGGCTCCATGCATCATGATGAGATTAAAGAAGTTTAAAGCTGATGGAAAGTTCTGCGGTTTGTTTAATCTTTAAAAGAAGCACTGAAAATATCTTTTGCTTCCACATTGTACTGGCATACACCAAATCATTTTATGTGCAGAAAGACAGCTTTTTGTAAAGACATGAGCAGGAGTTAGAAAACAAAATAAGCAGGGCACTAAAAATCTGATTACAAGCATGTGAGCACACACACAGGGAATGCTCTGCACAGATCCAAAACATGAGAGGACAAAAAGAGAGCAGTAAATTTAATTCCAGACTATTTCCTTAGTCTCCCAAAGATTAAGTATATAAAAATACCACTATTGACCATCATTCAAGGAAACCAAAATGCTTTCTTTGCAGTAAAGCACGAGTCTAAGCAGTAGCACAGTGAAAGGCAGTCAAGCTTGGAACTACACGTGTTTTCATCAGGTTCCCTGAATCCAGGCAATACTTATCAAATGAGTTCCTCTTTCAGGACTTCAGACCCTTATCTTATCAATGCTGACAGAAAAAAAGAGAGGAGCTCAGAATACATGGACAACACCTGCACCTTTTCAAAATACCTGTATTAAAATACCCAAGTCTCCAATTAAAAAAAAAGAAAAGTGATTGTAAACTTTTCAAATTACAACTCAGGTGTAAAAATACTGAGCTGCTTTATAGAGATCCACATGCAAAGCCTAGTTTCTAAAGGCAAAAAATACGCTCCTATAGGGGATGCATATTGATACTAACAGAGTAACCATTCTTTTGTACATATTTTTAAATCATTTTAAAAGATCCAGAGCGAAGAAGCGCTTTTTCCAGTCATCTGTGAGATCTGTGATGATGACACCATAAGAAAGAACCCCACCAAGTGGTCCATGAAAGCATTCAGCTGAAAGAAGACTAGTTTCCTACAACTTTTTGCATCATGCTTGAACCACACTGTCTCCAGATACCCTGAGTTTCTGAGACTTTACAGAATTAAATAAGTGGTGGCTGTGACAAAATTCTGCCCAGTCTTCAGATCTAACAGCAGATCAAGTCAGCCACAGCTCTGTCCAAATGAGCCTCAAAATCCTTTGAGAATGGAGATTAAACCACTTGTGGGCAACCTCCTCCAGTGCTGCCCTGCCCTTGCAGACAAAATTTGTTCCCTAGTGTTCAATCCCATGTTCCAATTTACGCCATTACATCTCTCGTTTTGCCATCTGCTACTGTTGAACCGAGACCAGCTTCAACATCTTTGTAAATGCCCTTCAAGAAGTTTTAGGCTGCTACTGGACTGTTCTTCAGATTCTTCTAATCCAGATCATGCAAGCCCAGCTCTGTCAGCCTCTCCTTTGCAGCCACGTTCCTTAAGCCCCTCACCATTTTCTAGGCCTCCTAATGATCCCTCTTCAACTCTTCTATCTACCTCTCCAAGTGGGGGGCCTCCAAAACTGGAGTATTCCAGACAGCCTCACAAACACTGAGGAGATAAAAAAAACTTTCCTTGATGTGCTGGTCCCAGTGCAACCCAGTGCCTGATTTACTTTATTTGCAAGGAGAGCACATTTATGGCTCATGCTCAATTCAACACAACATACAGGGCTAATCTGTATGAGGTGCTGAACTTTATATTTCTCCTAAGTCAACTTCAGGTGGCTTCAGCTGCCTCAGTCCTCAGAGTTTTTCAGCTCTGTCTGGATTGAAGATCTACCATCCAGCATGCCAAACAATGTAATTTAGTGTATCTGCAAATTTGCACAAAGTGCACCTTGCTTCATGACCCAGTTGTTGAAGAAAACCTTAACAGCATCAGCCTCAGTATCATAGAGTACCCTGCTTGTTAAGGACCACCAATTGGTAAAGCATCATTAATCTTTCAGCAGCTAATTTTCAACCCATCTAAAATTCCACTTGCCTAGCCCATACTTCAGTTTCCAGATGAAGCCTCTCTGGGAGGCAGCGACAAAGTCCCTACTGAACTCAAGGCATCTGCTACAGAAGCCCCACTGAACTCAAGGCATCCACTTCTCTCCCTCACCCCTGTAGCAAGTTATTTCACCCAAGGCAGCAGTAAGGTGAGTCCTTGCTAAATTCATGCTGTTTCTGACTGTCTTGTTCTTTTTGTCCTTGGAATTAAGAATATACTTCATGATCTTTCCAGGCAATGAGATGAAACCTGCTGGCCTATAGTTGCCCAGATGCTTCTTCTTGCTTTTCTTAGAGACAGGTAAACCAGAAGCCTTCTTTCATTATTGGGGACTCCCTGCAGCTGCACATTTTTTTCTGTAGTGGTCTCCAATGTGCCAGCTCTCTCAGCACCCTCAGCAGCTCCCATCCAGTCCCACTACTCTGAATAGATCCAGTTTCTCCAAGTGGCCCCTAACCTGTTGCTCTCTAGCTGTTGGCTGTGGCTCAAAAAGATGTTGGCTTATACAGAGGCAGGGGAACAGGCTGTTCCCTGAGGCAAATAAAACATTTAGTGCTTCCATTTTTATGTGCCATCATATACTAACTTCTCTCTCCTATTCACTGATAAATTTACAGCTTTCCTGCACTTCCCTTTGCTATAGCTCTACTTTAAAAATCCCTTCTTGTTACTTCAGCTAACTAGCCTTGTTCCTTTCTTGATTTTATTCCTATGCGACCAAGTTATGCTTTTGTACTTCTCCTCCATTATCTGTCCTTGGTTTTGTATGCTGCACTTTTTGCATGCTTCCTTTCTGAGTTTCAGGTCCCAAAAGCAGTTCCTTGTCTAGTCAAATGAGCCTTCTTTAAAAGTCCCCACTCTTCTTGCACAATAGCATTATTTTTTCCTCTCAATAAATTTTCATTAAAATCAAGCTTTACGTGGAAGAACTGAGGAGCCTGCCACTCAGGCAGCCATCCCTCTCACCTCTGCCTTCAGAGCCCTACAGCCACCATCAATCTGTTGAAGGTTTTTCCTGGCCAGTTCACTGATGCCTGTCTAGAAAATCTGACAGGGAAGCAGTCAGAAAGCCAGATAAGCCAGGGCAGCCTCTTTGCAACACCATGGATCCAGGCTCTAGGCAAGCAGCAGACCTCCCTGGGTGACAGATCTGGATGGCAAACAGGATGCTCTGTCCTATGTAAGTCACAAATCTCTAATGCTTGTCATGGCATCTTCATAAGATGGGTCTGAGTTCAGTGTCATGAGCTATCCAGCCTACAGTCCCCCTGCCAGCAGACATTATCCATACTCCTCTGCCGACGAAGGCCAGGCAAAGAGCCACAAACATAGATGGAGCCTTCTGTGTGTGCATCTGCCAACCTCCCCTGAGTCCAGCACTTAAAAACTGGTAGGGACACCTACCAAGGTTAATTTGACCTGATAGCTGGGAGTGAGAGAGAGCACAACAAGCTCTGTAATCCAGGCCAGCATGGGCACCAGCTGGCCAGCCACATGGCAGCTGCCTGGGGCCACAGGTAAGTGTCTACTGCCCCTCTGCTACCCAGGCGGGTCAAAGACATGCTGGGGAAGGGAGCATAGGTCCTCTTGGCTAAGGGCTGCAGCAGATTATTTTAGGACCACTGAGATCACCACCCATCTGGCCAGCTTGACACACATTCGACAATGAGCTAAAATGTGTGACAGGCACAGGAACAGGCAGCAAAGTTACGTAAGCTTCTTTTTTCCTTGGGAAGCCAGGCTAAGAAGTCACCCCCATACACATATACGTCCTCCATGGCAGCAGACTAGTTTTGCCAAATCCCAGTTCAACTATTAGTATTTATTTCATTCACCAAACATGACTATCACCCTGATTTCTTTCTCCATTCCTTTCTCCTCTAAACCCTGCTTGGCAGTACTAAGACCATATATTCAGAACATGCTCTTTTTATTTCTACATGTGCAAGAAAGATACAGGATATTGCCACAGCACATGATCTTCTCCAACCCCCTTCTTCCAACACACTGTGATAACAAAATCAGAAATTGTTTTATGCCTAAACACAGAAGATAAAGCAGGTGCCAAAAATTCATGTCTTCTGTCTGGACAGTTTTATCTATTACTCAGTTCCACCAAAAGATAATCTAAATGCCCCAAAAGGATGAAAAAGTTATTGCAGATTTACTACCATAAAGTTGAAAATGTTGTGCTACATTCTGTAAAGCTTTTTCCACACATTACAAATATTACAATTATTACTTTAATAGTATCAAGCCCAAATGGCTCAATAGCCCATTATTTGAGAAATTAAAATCTTCCACATTCCTCAAAGTAGATTTAATCCAAGATACAATACTGTAAAATGAAGACAAAAAATGAGTAATATAAAAGCTTGAGGTGAATCTACTGGTTAGCATTTTACCTGTAACATAAGAGAAATCTAACACAGATCTTTGTGGGATTTTAGGCAACTGATGTAATACAAGCAAATCATACTTTTCCCCCCCCACCCCTTGACAGCTATGATATAGATAATGAAAAGAAAACACCAAAGAGTATTAAGAAAAACAGAAGTGGAAGCCTGCAGGTTCAACTCAGGTTGCTCTGTGCCATCCTTTTGATAAATAAAATTCAAGAAACACTAATTACTTTTTCCTTCAGTACTCATTATCATATATGTCATGCCTGTTGAAGTCCTAGCTAACAAATGAAGCTTCAGGGTCACAATTTCTGACATGTAGGTCACTGCTAGCCAATGACAGAGGCTCAGTTTTAATAGATGCCACAAAGCTAACTAACTTCAGTCAGGCACTCTTAAAAGTCACCACAAAAGCCTTTCTGCTGCTGAGGCCAGAAAATAACCTTATGAGAAATGAGAGGTGATAGTACAATGTTATTTAAAGGACTATAGTGTGAGGGAACAAACCTGTCATTGTCCAAGAAGCTCAACAAAACCCTTGTTTTTCCTGACAAGTCTAATTGTCAAATCACAGCTCACCATTCAGTTTTGGAAGAGGTCAGATTTCCTGCCCTAAGCAATGGTAACTAGCTAGATGCAAAGGGAAGCTCCCAGTGCAGTATCAGTTTATCCAAAGCCACAGTAATAGCCGAGATGTAAACATTAAACTTAATTGTCTAGACTGCAGAAAGGCAGGTGTTTATAGAAGGGATGGGCAAATCTATCTTTCAGGCCCACTTTCCTGGAGTGGAATGGCAAAGTGATGTTCGCTTAAATAGCAACTACTGTAAAAATAATGAAAACTATTGCTGGTTTCTTTAAAAAGGGAATTGACTTCTATGGATTAAAAGGCAGAAAATTACTATGCAATCAGGCTTTATCACTAACCTTCCCACTATCCTCTAGAGAAGAAAGGCTTCAACTGAAACATTTTTGGCAGGTGAACCAAAGCAAATTAGGCTGTGTGCTTTACAACTCTATACTAACACAGGCTATTTCGATACAAGATTACATTTGCAGACCTCCCACGTGGAAAGAATATTAGTTATAGTGCCTCTGCAGTTTGGAAAACAAACAAAAAAAAACCAAACCAAAACAACCACAACAACAACACAACACAAACAAACAACAACAATCTATGCAAGCTACACAAACAAACACGAGAAATGTTACTCCTTTGTTCTGCAAGTACACAGTCCTCTTTGGAAGTCAAGATATCCATGACTGCTTGGTGTGAGGGGGGACCTGTGGAAATACTTCTTCAAAGAACAACACAAACTAAGGAGTACTGCAGTGATTAAGCTGAAATTCAGTCCTCCCCATCAAGGAAAGAGTCTTTGTTTTATCTCTGGAGTATTCCAGTAAAGATGCAGCCTGGAGAAAAGCAGGCGGCAACTAGCAGTCTCAACAATTGCATACCTGGGTCTGTAACACCACAACACATCAACAGACAATACTGTAAATCACAACAACAACGTAAGTCTTTGGTCTTAAAAGGTGTTTTAAAGTTGCACTGCTGGTACTACTAAACTCACACTGACTGCCATCTATATATTTTAGTATCACACTAAGAATGGGTGATCTACATTCTTCTGCTTCTGTGTCTGCCTGCACTTCAGTGTTTCACCAGCAGCAGAAATATTACTGGAATCTGCTCCTATGGGTGCTGTAAGGACTCCAACTCATTGACATTTCAGGATTCTGCATGAGGGGAAGTACTTCTGTGAGTATGAAAGAATATCTGAATACTTCCAAAAAAGCATGCTGCCTCAGCATCTATGTTGAAGATGGGCTTACAGGAAGAGCCTTCTCCAAAAAAAAAAAAGAGGTGAAGGTAATGTATTTTAAGCATCACCTCTCTAAATTCAGTAACCATTGTATTCCTCTTCTGTTGAAGTTCATGGTACAGTGAATCCTAGAATCTGTAAATGGTAATTATGATTCTTAAAAAAATGCCTTTTATCACAAGGTTTTCAGAAGCTTTTAAGAGATGTCAAGCAGACAGGCAGACTTTTTTTTTTCCTGGGCAATAGAAATGTTACTTAAATCAATCTTGTAGGAAAAGGAAATAACAGCCACTTTACTATGCAAATATCACTGTGTTCAAATACCACTGTTCCCTGGAATAAGGATAAAAGTTTTATAGAAGAAAGGTTAAAAAAAAAAAAAGATTCTAAGGTTTGGATTTGTAATCCTTATCTATTTTTCAAAATCTGTTTAAGTGTGGGTTTTGTTGGTTTTGTTTTTTGTCCCTGTTCCCCCCCCATTATATATGTTTCCAATTTTGGAGATTGCTTTTATAACTTTAATTTCAATAGCATAAAAGTTCTTTTATAATTAATTATCATCTGCTAGTAAAGATGAGAAACACAGCCTCTGTGTTTATGCATTCCAAGTGCAACATCATGGTCACAGTGGTCTTCAAGAGTTCAAGCGGCTTTCCTTCATTAAGCTACAAACCTTTAGACGTGAAGCAAGCCTGGTAAAATCTGCCTGGCAAGCATTGCCCAGGGCTTCTAGCAAGCAGGAAGAGAAGGTGGGGAGATAGACATAGCTCCTCTGAACAGCAGAAGCCCAGTGAGGTATTTCAGGATGGGGACATTCAGCTTTAGAGTAATCAGAAGAGCAGGAGACAGATTTTCAGCACCACTTCTGGAACCATATTTTTTTTTTTTTTGCTAGTAGAGTTGTTTAGATTTTATTCTGAAATAAGGAGGGGTTTGATTCCTGTGTGCTGATTGCTAAAATACAAGCTAAACTGAACAGAAAGAAATGCTTATATAGACTTTTTCTTTTGCTTTTTCTTCCAAATTCCTTTTTGCCCTGTAGATACTTTCCCTTTTCCAAGACCCTTCCTCTTTAGGATTCTGCTCCTCATGCTTCATTTTGCATCAACTTTTGGTGCCACCCCAGCCCCCAGAGCCATGACAGATGCAGCAAACCCTGAGCTCCCTGTCATACACACACCCCCAGTCCTTCAAGTGGATCCTTTTGCTTGTCCCTCCCAGTTATTTTTCTCTTCTGTCAGTGTGTCACAGCTGTGGCTCCAACACCTAGTTTGTAGGCTTGTCTCACCACAGGCCGACAGGATGGCGGAGAAAAATTCCATTTCACCAGAAGAACAGAGCACGCATAGAAACTCAAAAGCTGTGCACAGAAGCAACTAACTCCATCTCACACCCCTCCCTGAAAGCCTCCTACTCACACCCATAACCCAGGGCTCTGCTGACCTGTTTCTCCATCGGAGGAGGCTTCTTTTACAATCCAAGCACAACACCACTGCCCACAAATCTGCAGAGAACAAACACGTGGGCCTACGTATGTTTCTAGTAAGCTGCTTCTAGGCTGATGAGGCTCAATCAACAGTAACATTGAGTCATGCTTTTTGGGTCAGAGCTCAAAATGTTTGGGCACAACAGGGCTACAATGTACCCCTTGGAGTCCCTGCGAAAACAAGGCATGGGTGTGCTCACTGCTGCTCCATACAGCAAAACTCCTCGGGCAGAGCCATCGGAGTGAACGTGGATGTCAATTTGAAGGCATGACAGGCCTGCTTTAGATTCAGCAAAAAGTCCCTCAGGTAAAAAACAACAAAACAAAACAAAGAAAACTCTCAATAGTTTTTAAGGTTTCCAAACCAAGAATACATGAGCGTGCATTTCCTTAAAGAAACTAACTCGTAAACTGGAGCATACAGTCAACAGGTAAGCCACTGTCTGCAGTGTTTAAGAATGAGAAATATTGTTATATTAGCAGCTATTCTTACATTCAGAGGCCAAAGATTCGTTCTTCTGAAATGGCTTCACTCTCAGTGGTTTCCAAATAAATGCAGGCAGAACTGCAGCAGACTTCAAACTAAGTAGATGTGACTGCAGATTCAGTGTACGCACCCAGAACGGTGATGCCATCTAGGCTTACACATCAACAGCCCTGAGACACTCAAAGCGTGACATCTTGTACAAATGCAATCGTAACACAGCGTGAAAAGAGAAATGTAGCTGTGGACTGAAACATTAAGAGAGAGATTCATATATAAAGATAAATTATGCCACACGATGTGTACAACGCACACACCCATAGAATGGAAAGCTTATTAGGATTAAAATTTCAGATATTTTTTTTTGAACTAGATTTCTGGCAAGAAATAAATGACAAAGTATGCGAATCACTTCAGCCACCTGGCAGATAGGGAATTTTGCTGCAGGGAAAAAACAAGTAAGAAATAAATAAATAGTGCGTATGTTGCCAGGCTCTGAAAGGGAGGGATACAAGAAAATTAACTACTCTTCCCCCCAGCAGAGGTCATAGCAGTCAATAGGAATTATTAGCATCATTCCTGTAACGTGAGAACAAGCCAAGCTGCCAAGTAATAGCTACACTGCACTAGTATTTCACACTAGCTTTAGGAGTAATACAGGAGAAAAATTGTTCTATTTTAAAGAAAAGGACATTGATATCCATCAAGTCATACTTGTCAATTCTTCTCTCATTAAGTTTGTTTTCCTTTTGAACTCAGTGCATCTTATCTCAAACGATCTCTGTCAGCCCTGTGACCTATGCAAGGCTTTTCACTGTACTGAAAATCCTGTTGCCACATAATCCAAGTCACCAGTATTGCACAATGGCTTACTACAAACTGTAGCCCTTTTTTCTTTTTCCCCTTCTGGTCCAATGAAATTGTCTACCCACAACAAATTCATTGACAGAAGCTCAAGAAGTTACAAAGGCTTAACCCAATGAATTACATCCTTATGATCAGTTTTGAAACTGAGGGTTAAGTGCAAAAAAAAATCTTTGAAGGAAATGCTGTGCATGCAAAATGCTGATTTACTGGCAAGGAGAAATCTGTGTCTGTTTTTCTCAGATGACACCTTTACTCAAAATACAGAATCATTATGATACAGTATGGAAGCCACCTGTCCCCATACACATCTTGCACAAGTTGTTCATGTGTTTGACAATGGAAAAAAAAACAACCAAGCAAAGTCTAACACGTAAACTAGATTATAACAAAACTGTTTTCCTCCTCCTGCTTGAAGAACTATTTGCACAGTCAGATGTGGAACATTCCCTAAACATCTGCCAGCTTCAGCTGGGTAATGCTGCAGAGCATAACTGCTTAATAAATGGGTGAGCTGAGTGGTTCCCCCTAGGTATAAAGTGTTCCTTTCACATCCATTGTTTTGAAGTATCCAGTTGTAGCACCAAGGTTTTTCAGAAGGCAAATTTAAAATACACATTTTGGGAGGAACCGAGTAGCAACGGTACCTAGTCTGTTGCATTGGCAACAGCAAGTTGTAAATCTGACACTGGACAGCTAGCGATGGAAGAAAAACAGCATCTGAAATGTTGAAATACTACTACTTCTCTGAAGGCTGCAGAAAATTAATATCTCCTTGGACTGAAATGATGAAGCGAATAAATTCCTCTAAGTATCTATTTTCCCCAAAGATACGCCTTGTAGTGACAGAGATGCAACTTTTTTCAATAATATCAAATTTTTTTATTTAACTATTTTTTTTGTTTTAGCCTTTTTTGCTTTTGGTCCATCAGTATAATTGGGCTTGTGGTCTATAATCCTTCTTTGTTCTACGCATTCATCTGATCAATTAGTTATTGCCTTCCAGGTTTTGAATTTCTGGTGAGAAATTATTAAATAAGATTACCTTGTCTCTTCTCACCACCAGAGACACCACTGCCACCCAACAAGTGCCTCAGCTGCAAAGCAATAGAGCTGCTTGCAAAGACCAGCTCCAGCTATTTTTCTTTTCCTCCGGCAGATATTCAGTAATATATTCATCCAGGTCCCACCCTGCATGTTAGCTTCACCTGTGAATAACTCCCCAGTCAGGCCACCACTAGCAGAGGCTTGTGAGCAGAGTAGGAATTAAAAGGAGAAGCCGGACCTCAGAGGGAACAACTGCCCACAGCCCTGGGACCAGGAGGCACGCTTCTCACCTGCCGTGCCCCCCTGCCTACCCTGCAAGTCCATTCAATGGCAGCACCTCTATCAAACCACAGCAAAGGGATTGAAATTTGGCTTTTGGCAGGGAGGTTGAGTGCCTGAGCAGCCTTTCCCATCTTTGGGGGAAAAAAAGGTTACTGGACAGAAGCCATTTGCATCCCTAATTCTACCATCAGAAGGACCATGGCAGTTTCAAGAACATGCTAGATGCTCTGTAACTGGAGACAAAGCCATACATTTAAAATAAAAATCTAAATTAAATAGAAAATTTAAAAAAATGTAAAAAAAAAAATCTTTCACAAGACCCAAGTTATCACTAAAAACAGATTGCAAAGATGTTATATCCTTACGAAATCTAACATCATGCTGAAGGGCTTCTTTACTACGGTTGTTTTGGTATCTCTTTGAAACTGAAAACCAAATAAATTGAGACAAAAATATTACCCAATTACGCTTGCTGCCGATGACTCCATCTGCACGGAAAATGTGAACACAGCTGAATGCGAAATGATCCAGCCTCAGACAGAAAACTTTGGAAAATTATTCATCTGCTAAGGGGCCCACAAAGATGCACTTCACTTTACAGAAGAGGCAATCAATGATTGCAAGTAATTTTTAGTAGTAGTAAAAGTTTGAGTGAAAACAGGGAACAAAAGTCATATTGTGGCCTTTATGCATCCCAGTTAAATGTCAATCCACCTCTAACAATACAATTTCTCTTAACAAACATCCACCTAAAGTAACCACCATTCACCTCAGTGAAGGTGCCTCTTCAGAAGCCTGACATGAGGAGATGCCCTTTCTGCAATGCTACTTCCAAACACGCCCACAGAACAGCCACGAGTACTCTCCTTGACTTTCCCTCTGCTTCTGCTTTTTAAAGAGACAAGGAATTTTAAATTCCTCAAAACAAATTTATTTATTTTAAATAACCCAGGTTTTCAATCCTGTTGAACACTCCCTTTCAGAAACATTTGCAGATGGAGAACGATGTTACCGACAAGACAGCCAATCTCAGGAAAAGTAATACATTTTTTTAATTCCATTTTTCCGCACTTGATCTCCTGTCTGCACATCTCCATTGCACTGTTTCTTCCCCCTTTTGAAATCCAAGCAAATCCAGAGAGAGCAGAAGGCTTTCAATGTCTCGTAGACATTGAAGTGCTTCTTATATATTTCACTTGAACGCTGCCTTCAGAGCCTGTCGAAGGTATTCAGAAAAGTAACCTTTGATTTAGTGATGCTTGTTCCCTTTGGCCTCATCTATCACTGACAAAGACGAAGAGACTCGTCTAAGAAGTGGGATGCAGCAGCTGCTATCCAGCTTAGGCAACAAACACCCTTTAGGAAGCTTTTTTCTCTCCTTTGACCATGGGACATGCAGGGAGAATGGTCTCTCTGGAGGCCTTACTGTGCATTCATATCACTAAAAACCCTTATCTACCTCTGCAGATGACACCTCAAATTCCCAGGCACACTCTCCCTACCTAAATTCATCACTCAGCTCCTGCTCTCTAGATCTAGCGTGGTAACAACTGTGAGAGGCCCCTCTAAATATATTTAGATTACCTAAATGATACTTACTCATCAGTGCCACGTGCAAGTCTGCTGTTACTGGATAGCTTGCTCCCAACAGAAAGATAAGGAAGCTTTTCATAATGTGGTTAAGTTATAGAGTTTACCTCTAAGGTTATAGATATAAACAAAAATTAAGAGAAGTTTGTGACAGTCTGTCGGCAAATATCTTAAATGCAGACTATGCTGAAGCCTGGCAGTTCTCGTTAGCAAGATGGCCGTGTTGCCATGTATTACAGGGCACTTTTAACGTTATGTAATGCACCCACTAGCGAGTAAGAGAAATAGAGTATGTGTAAGTAGCCTGTCAAAGCCTATTCTGTCTGTAAACTCATTAGCAACCATTCCCATACAGTAGTTTCACTAAAGAAATCGTTCCAAAAGAAGCCCAGGTTCAAAGGACATGCCAGCAAATCTCGAGTGTAAGTCTCTGCACAAACTGAATGAATTTCCACTGTATTTATACCCTGTAGGAAAACACATTTTCAAGCTGGATCTGAGAGACAGACCCAGAGTCATGGGTTAGTGCCAGAAAGAAGCACATTAAAGGACTGTGAGGCCAAAAATAAAAGCCCTTTAGATAAGACAGAGCTAATGAATTGCCGCAAGTTATATAAATGAGAAAGACCCATCAGCCGCTGATTTACATGACAGCACCACAAGGACGGATGGCAGTAAGAACAAACAACAGTACACAGATTCCTACACAAAAAGCTCTGCTGGACCTGATGTTTTGAAGTTTCTTCATTTAGCTGTATTATACATTTTGAAAAGGCTGACAAGCCCAATTACAAATGGACAGACCTGTATTACCCTACACTGTGACACTCCCTTCCTTGCACACCACTCTGAACAAAGCTCCTCTACTACCCATGGATTAAAGGCAAGATATCACTGCTGAAAGTAGGAGACTCTAGAATGTTGCTGAACTCTACTCTTTGAGACCATAAACAAGGAAATGAATAATTTATTACCATCTTTCTTCTGAAATATCATAAGAGGCCCCACAATCCTCATTCTCTCATACTCCTCCAGTGACAATCTTCTCACGAGAGCTTCTCACTAGATTGAGTTATTCATCTGAGTAAAACCATTTTTTTTTTTTTTTGGCAACAGACTTCACTTTCCAACTTGTGACAGCCAGCTCTGTGTCTCTGCTTTCACAAACCTCTAAGCAAAAACCTTCTTTAAAAAGTGCCAACCAAACTCAAAGGGTCCAGTTTCTGAAATGTAATGGCTATGTGTCAGCTATACTTCCACCCAGTTCCTACATGTTATTTTTCTACATTTTTCAATAGCATGATAAAAAAGGTTCATCCAGTTCCTTTTTGCTAGAATCACCAAGAAAAAAAAAATCCGAAGTTGCCTTCAACTGTCCCTGAAAAGGGTGAAGACTTAAAGAAAATCAATATCTAGGTTGCAACGAGTTTTTGAAAACTTTACATGAGTACCAAAGTATACCATAAATGCTACTGACAAGTTTCAGAGTTTAAACTGGAAAGGGTATAAAGGGAACTGCTGATCTTTCAAGCAACAAGGGGAATAACCACAATCTGGTTGTTATTCCACTGCCAGCATCCGGCATAATGCAGAACCTCTCCATCCCAAACATCCCTTTACATCATTACAATACAATCAACGTAGTGCTTGGCAGAGGTGAAGCTCCAGAGAAAAATCCTGACCCCAAGAAAGCTGTCCAAGGAGATATTTAAACCAGCTTATCATTGGATGTACTTATCTCACAAAGCCTGGCAGATTAAGAAAAATAATAAATTCAGCTCAGAAAAAAAAAACCAACATAAGACTAATAATAAATACTGCATTTCCTTCAGCTTTGGTCTTGACCCCACATCAGTCACAGCAGAGGGGACATTATGAAACTCTTTAATGCTTTTTTATAGCTATATACTTCATAGAAAAGTAACGAGACAGACAAATAACCCACTGCTCCCAAACAGAAACTACAGATATTGAAAGAGGTACTTACGTTGTTCAACCTTTATTGCAAACCAATAACTTCAGGATTTAGACTTAACGTGGGTGTGGTTTTGTTTGGTTTCAGTATGTTTCTTAACAGAAGAGGCTGGGGCCACCAAAGACTCTTGGCCTTGCCCCAGTAGCTATAGAAAAAACTGCCAGATTCAGGACACCAGGCTAATGGAAACATGCATCTGCACCTGCCTTGTGAGGAAGAACTCCTTGACCCTAACCAGGCTGGTCTCTTCACGCCAAGGCCCACTTAGCCAACAGGAAAAAACACAACATTTGGACCTGATTTTTTTTCTCTTTTTATTTGTATGGATGCAAGGTGAGCAGACCCAAGCCTCCTCTAAAGAGCCTATTTGCAGCTGTTAACACACCTTTCCATACTGAGACATATTTTGACTTATGCAAGAAGGAATAAGGTTAGGGTTGACTACAGCAAATGAAGGAAGGCAGCACAAATCAATTAGAGGAGTAATGGGATTTTAGTCCTCACCAAGGCTGGATGTTCACCTTTCTAGGGGCCAAGCACAGACACCTGAAAGGGTACCAAATACCACACCATGGTGGGCTTCCCACACCACATGGCTTGGCTGCCTGAAGCCATTTAATGACATCTCAACTAGTTCTAATACAGAAGTAATACGCTTTGGGGAAGATATTGTTGTTGCTGCTTGTAATAAGTAAAATAAAAAAGACTGCTGTGTCTTCCAGGTAGCACTTTTCCAGGCACTTATAGAAAGAAAATAATAGTACCAAGTTTAAAAAAACCCAAACAAATAAAACACTATGTGTTGCCCTGTAGTTTTTCTGCAATCATAAAATTCCCAGGAAAAAAAATTATAGTTATTTATTACATTACCCTAAACAGACAACAGCCTGGGCCCACCTTGCTCCCTGACATCAATGGCCCTCACCTTTTCCTGACCACCTAGGCAGCTGAGAGCCAGCTAGGAAACATGTCAGAAGAAACATCAGTTTAGTTTCTATATTAAAAGAAACTATACATGCACATATATATATGTATGATGGTCCACAATTGCTATTTTGCATTTACAAACATGGAATGTGGAGCCTGGGCAAGCACATGTAAAACAACATAGATATGGCTTTTAACAGACACTGTGCAGAGACTTAGATTTTAGATTAAAATGGCAAACTACTAGGGGAAAAAAAAAAACCCCACACTATATACTTTTTGCAAACTCAGATGGTTTACTTGGTATCACCCTCTAATACATAGCTCCTAAAATGAAGCAAAACTGATGAGGAAACAATATTTTGTTTTCCAGCTCCTTATTTGGCTTTTGACAGAACTTCGTTCACTAAAAGGGAAAAAACAAAAATAAAATTGTTTCTCATCTACTTCTTACAGGCAAGCAGGCAGCTCCTTTTCTGTTTGCAAGCACAAACCCTAAGAAGAGAAAATCAAAACACTTCTCTGAAAACAAGAAAGCTCAGTACTGGAACTCAATGTTCATATTTTAATTTCCAATTTAATTTAAGAAACTGCACATTATGGAAGACAACTGTTCCTTCTAAACCATAGATACACTGCTCTCCTGCACCCAAATCCTTGTCACATATCCTCATCCTCTGCACTTACAAAATACAACAGGCATGAGTCCAAACTACAACTGGTTCAGAGCTAAAAGTTATTTGTCATCCCAGGCACTCTGGTGTAGTCTCAGTTATGGGTAATTTCTAGGACATACTATTAAAATTATTATTCAAATTAAAGTTCTCCTGGAAATTACTATGGAACTTCTTTTGGCCTCTCACTTCCAATAACATTTTAGAATATTTGTTCTTAAGTAATAATCGTATCAAACAGTAATAATTCCAAAGTTTATAAACAAACTAGAATAAGCTCTGAAACCAAGCTGGAAATTTCTAGAGTCAGCTTTAATGTCTTCATATCTCTTTTTTCATCATTTCAAACAAGCTGACTTGTCAGACTCTTGTTCAGTTCTCTACATTTTCAGCAAGTTTTCCCTTTCAGTTTTCATGTTTCAGTACACAGTATCTAAGAACAGAAGCAAGAAGTTTACAGAAGAGAGTTATAACCAGCAAAAAACAAAATCACTGAAGTCCTAAGTTTTCAACCAAAACTAATGAAAAAAATAGAAAAATTGTAATGGAAAGGTGCCATCCTACCCAGAGGTAAAGCTATGGATGAGCAGGCTTCGCTCCCCTATTTTCTAAAGTAATTTTTTTTCTTAATTTCGCTGCTGAAATGGGACCCCTGGAACACTCCAGCTGCTGAGAGTGGGCTTGTATTCTTTTCTAAGGAGACATTCATGTGCATGGATGGACAAGAACAAGACTCGTCAGACTCTGTACACTGAAAAACAATCTAGTTAAAAAAGCTGGAAGCCCATTTTTGTCATGTTTCATATTACATCCTTATTTTCACATCATGAACAGATCCTGCCCCTCTTCAGAAGATACAACAGCACAAAGAGAAATACTTTCCTCTTTCCATCACTCCCACCTAAGCCTCCCCATTTAAAAACATCTTTTTGCTCATGCTTTCAAATATCACTCACCATTATTAATGGTTCAGATCTAACAAAGAGATGCCTCAGCAAATACCTCTGGTTCCTGCTACAAGGAAAGTCCATCCTCCCTCACGCTCTGCAGAGTCTATCAAAAATTCTCATTGCCATCAGCAAGTAGTTGATAAAATACAACAAAATGCAATTACACATTTTTTTTATGTCACAGGAATTGAACTTCAGCCCTGCATCGCTGTTGCTGCAGAGGACCCTAAGTCCTTACAATGCCAGGCGGCTGCTTTCTTCTGTCTCTCAATAAAGCCTCCAGAGACTAATTATCTTGACTACATGTTTGTCAATACAGCTTTTAGAAGTCTACACAATGCATCAGGTTCACCAAGGAGAACTGTAATTGTTGCTGGTCACTGCCTAAACCAGATGCCTGTTCAAGCTTAATCCATTGATGCCCAACCTTTATCCCTAGTAAAATTCATACTCTGGAAGTGGGGACCTGGAATCCCACTCTGCCAAGCCTGGAAAAATCACCCTGCGGTGGGGTGGGAATAAAGGGCCCAGTCTGATGAATTTGCTATTTTCTTCCCCCAGCACTTTGTTAAATAAACTTTATTCCAATTTGCAAAATTACTGTTCTCAATCTTTATAAAGAAATGCTCCGCATTGTACATTTGTTATGGTTCAGCACTTTGGCTCAGAGGAGAAATGAAATATGAGCACAGAGATGTAAACACATGCACTTTAGCTCTGCAAGACAGTTATGAGGTACAGCTTG
>NW_008606100.1:99249-116746 GCF_000691845.1 Merops nubicus | reverse complement strand
TATAATATATATTAAAAAAAGGCCAATTGGCTCCAGAGAATACTTTTGTTCACAGACCAAGTATGTAAAACTTAAGAGGGAAAAAACCAATTCCCCATCCTTTGAACAAGATATGTATGTGTTTTTGTATATGCACGTACATATAAAAACATATGGATTAGTATCAAGAGATTATTTTTGTTTCTGATGAAGCTGACTTTTTTCCCCGAGAACCCTTACAGAAAGTTAGAACTTTTCTTGCTCTGAAAAGGAAATGCAACAGAAGACAGACAAGACAACCTATGAACAACGCACAAGTTTCAGCTGCAAATTTTTATTGGCTTCATCTGGTTATGCCCCTGGTCTTTGGAAAGGAACCTTTCTTCCCATTCATTATCTTGTTTGTATCTTACATTGCTATGTCTGTCACCTCTCAGCTCTAAGATATTAAGTCCCCCCACTCCTTTTCCTTGAATCCATTATCCTCATCATCTCCAATTTAACCTGACATAAGCCCTCAGAAGAGCTGAGCAGAACATGACGGCTGGCTGTTTTTACAGCAAAGCCATCACTATGGCTTTAGTCCATCCTTTGAAGGAGGCAATAAGACACAATCTCACTATATATAGCAGCTGCCCAGATGAAAGAAAAGCTTAGGACAAGGGCAATTCAGAAATCAGTTGGGCATCCCTAACTTTGTATGTACTACTAATAGTTTTGCAGACTTGTTCTAATAGTTGGTTTAAATAGATTTTCAGCAATAAGAAACATCTTAAAGCTTTCACAAATTCAACTGTGCAAAACAGTGATTTCTTTGAGGTAATGGCTACCTATTTATAACAGACATGGCTACAAGACTAAGAAAAGGCAATTTCTACTTCATCATTTTCATATATTCCTCATTACTGTTTTCTAGTATCCCAGAAAAGCAGTTTGCAGTCCAGAACATTGATATATATGCTTCACAGGGCCCAAGAGAGCATCAATAATGATACGCACACCAGTATGGTTCCACTTTAATTCAAAACAGAATTATGGTCAACATTTGTTTTCTGAGCACAGCACCTGCTCAGTATTAATTTCATAGTTACCAAGATAGAGGAATAAAAAAGCCCACCACTATGTCCTCCTTAAACTACAAACTTTTTTTCCCTTTTCTTATAATTGTTAAGGCAGGAGAAAGATGACATTTATTAAGAGGAAAATTTCCCCCTACCACTAGCAAACTATGAATTTGTGGAAAGAGATTGCACCTGGAAACAGTGGATGAAAAAAAACTCTGAAAAAAAGTAAGGAGACAGATAACTAATATACATAACCTCTTCATTCCTTTACCTTGTATTATACTTTAAAAACATAGCTAATCTAGAGCACATCATACATAAAATACTTTACAAAAACTAGAGCATTCTAATCCAACAACTTATTGCAGCTTTGTTTGGCAAAGCCCAAAACATGAACTCAGTGCTCCCCAACATTACCTCTGCATTGTTCTTAAGCTGACCACTTGCCCAGATAGGAAGGATATTATCATTTATGGGCAACATGCAAGCCAGATCCCTCCCCTCTGGTCTTAGATCACATGCAAGAAATGCAAGGCAGGCCACCACTGGAGGAATGGATAGACCAATGTATTCACTCACGACACATCACATAGCAAAGTAGGGAGCGAGTCAATGCCGAAGCCAGGCCATGGGGGAAGGAAGGACCCAGGAAATCAGTCCAATCCAAATCATGCAGTAATTGCCAGGAGAAAGACCCATAATTCCCTTCCTGTCTCAATCTTGTCCCACCATTACTGAGAACTCAACTTACTATGAAGAGTCAAGGAGGCCTTCCGATAGCCAGAATCCCCACACAGCTCATGCACTGTGTAAACAGACCTCCCAACCCCACTGCAAGCAAAGCCAGCTCTTACAGAGGTGGCTTCTCACCCCTCCTCCAAATTAATGTGGAAGGTGGGGGCACCTGGTGGTGATCTCCTCATCAGTTCCCACCCAAGGCTGGCCAGACCCTGGGTGAAAACCAATCAGGAGGGTCTTTCTTGCCTGGTTGTGGACATCATCCATATGCCAACCCTCATTCAGGGCTGGGGGTTCAACCCCAGCACTTCAATTGTCTACACTTTATGAAATTTTAAATACTAGCTCAAAGTAGTACCATGTCATCAAAGTCCAATGAGATGCTCTAGTTGTAACTAAAAGTATTACAGTTCAGATCACTCTAGATCCAAGGGATCGAAGGGTGTGATATAAAATTATTTTACTGAACCTAAACCATGGCTGGACCCTCCCTGTCCACCTCCTGGGTGCAAGTGCCACCTGCTCCCATGAACTACACTGATGTTCCTGTTGCTCCAGCCAGAAGGGGATTCTCTGCTTCTGGCCAGCTGCTGATTCCTTGGTTTTTGAAGCAGAAGGGCTGCACATCATTGCCATCCCCCATCCTGTGGAGTCAGAGGTTGCACAGTGCTCTAATGGGACTCAGCTGCCAGAATCACTTGTTCACCATGACTGAGGCAACTTAAGTATAGTAAGTGCTTGAAGGAGTTCTGATATTTAACTGTTATCAAACATATTCTAGGAACTTCTCTTAGAAACTTACTTTCTAAAATGATAGATGTTTATTAATTATTGTGCTACTAAGATTATATTCATTCACGTGATCACATTATACAAAAATTGAAATATTTCTGAAATGCACATTTACAGCAAATGCTACGGTCTCTTTTCATCATTTCTCCTACAATTTTGAAAAAAAAGTCCTTGTGAATGTTAAAAACATGGCTTTGTATTCATTCACTACTTCTGTAAACACAGCATATACATTTTGTAGTTTAAAAATCATCACTTGGCTAATTCCTATATTTAAATACTCATTTAAAAACACAATAGCAAATATTTGAACACAGAGGATTCCTACAGATTTTTTTGTTTTTATTTTTGATGTGTTTGCATGGTATCTCTGGCAACTCAGCCAGGACTCCTGCAACCCCTTCCATTGTACAAACCTATCAGCACATGGTTGAGTAGCATTTGCACCAAATTTGTAAGTGCAGCCAACACCGAACTTAAAATGCTATCAACTGTTTTCCAGCTTTTGGTGCACCATTCAAGTTATAACTCTTGGTTTGCTCAACACCTTTCCCTTTTATGGGCTTGGGAGTTTTGATTTGTTCATTCATTTGAAACAACAACAAAAAAAATTGTAGTGCCAGGGCATCAGAAACTGTAGTAGGAAAAAAAAAAAAAAAAAATATGGTTTTATAGCACATTTCTGGGCTTGAACAAACTCTTCTTTTCACAAGGTAGGCATTTTACGTTATATAGCCTCACTAAAACTAAGAAATCAAACTTGTTCCAATTTACGACACCATAAACAGCCACAAACTTTTAATTAAATGCTGTCCCTTTGGCAGTAAACACAACTTTCTCATTATCCTTTTAAATTCATTAAGTATTTGATATCAGGTACTAAAATTATTAGAAATTTATTATCATTTGGCACTGAATATGGCATCTCTTTTTGTTTCTGAAGCAATCCAGTCAGCTCCTGAAGCTGCATAACAGTTTTCTCAAGTAGTTTAGGACTGGACAATCCTGCAGACTGCAGCTAAGATGGTCAGCAAGCACAATAAGTTTATCTAGATCTTCTTTAGAAACTAAAGATTTATTTCTCTACAAAAGGATTTTTAAAAGTATATGCACAAACATGCACAAGAGAAGCACCAATTTATTTATGACCTTTCAATTAACTTTATGCTTTCTTCTCTAAGCCCAAAGCTAATCCTTAATATGGAACTGACATTTAAATTTTCTGCATCTTAAATGTTGAGTGGGAAAAAGTCTAACAAAAACATGACTGCAAAAGGATTTTCAAAGACCAAGAAAACTTTGATGCAAGACAACCTGATCTGTGGCAAGGACTTCATTGTACTGTTGCTACTTTCCACAACACCTTATAGTCTTATTCCTTTGATACACAAAAAATATGAACTTCAGTGATGTATTTTCATTGGCAAATAGCTTTTCAATTTATTAGAAACACTATGCAAAAAAAAATATTCAGTTATAATTACCCTTTAACTTCATTCACAGCATTTTCCAACAGCTGCAGCATCCTCTTTAATGAAGTTTGACTGAGGTATATTGTAGATACTTAACCCAATATACAATCCAGTAGTCTGCTATGTCTGCATCAGTTCCTTCTTCACAGACCAACAGTAACACTTTAAATCCAACGGAAATTACAATCTGAAATTGTTCTTTAGGATCTGAAAGGAAGAGTCTTTGACAAGCTCCAAGGCTCTTCTGCAAAAGCAGCTGTCCTGACACATAGAGCTACTTCTCTTTCTCTAAAACAACTGTGGAGAGTCTGCTCCCATGAGGCCAGCTGGGTAAAAAGGCAGCTCAAGACCACTTCCAGACTGACTGACTAGTCACCAGTAAGGACTGACCTCACTGCTTCTCAGACCATGAGCACAACTTTGACCTCTGTCAGTTGTCAGATGGGTGGGAAAATGACCAAAATCTTCCCAAATTACTCCAGCTTCAACTGAAAAAGCAACTTCAAATATCACAACTATTACCCCAATTTGGAATATTTTCCTTCTTGAATTAAATTGTAACTAGGAAAAAATGTACATTGAGAATATTCTGTAAATTACCATTTCCTATGATTTCTTTAGATACAGCTGTATTTTCCCTGAACTAGAGCTTCTGATAAACCTCCGAGCTGCTAGCCATCCCAGTATGATAGTTTTTTTCCTCATCTGCAAAATGAACGAGCAGCCAACTAAATTTAGCATAAGGGCAGTTTATTCCTTGGCGTCTCCATTTGCATTGAGTGGGCATCCATCAGAAGCAGACATGGCACTTGCATTTACAACGTAAGCACACAAAGACCAACATATAAACTTGCTACAAAAGCACAATACTATAAACAGACAATTTCATGAGCAGTTTCTCTGGGACAGCTCAAACCTACCCTCTATAAATGGCTAACTCTTCTGTCGCCGTCCTGAAAATACACAGGGAAAGGCATGCAGGCCCTTTGACATTTCTCTACCAACAAGTGAAAGGCTGCACTTGCTCCAAGGTGGCATGTACATTATAATGTACCCCCAGATATTCCACATGTTCTCTGAGGAAGTTGCATACTGTAAATAGTGATTGAGGACTAGCTGACAGCTCTCCTAGAACACCAATGTTTAAAATGTTCAGCAGTGAAAGATGGGCATGCAAAGCTGCTGACTGGTTAGTTTTGTATTATTTCAGAATTAGAGTCCTCTGAGCTTCACAGAAGAATCAGCTTAATTAACACAAGTGAAAGCACTCTGTTTACATGCAGGAAAATGTGCTGTCATCACCTTCATCTTCCTTATAAGCAGTCAGAAGAAAGGAATAACTCTTAACTTACTGCAACTCATTATTAAGATTCAATTGTTAAATATTATTCTAAGGTTAATTCCAATTTTAAACTCCATTCTCTATCTGGATTCCGGACAAAAAGCTAAGGCAGTTTTGCAAGCAAAAAAAGGAAGTGTTTGCCTCTGCAAAGCCAAGAAACCCCATTTTAGAAAAGGAGCAGAACTTCAGCGGTGACATGACAAACAACATACCACTCAGGAGTAAACAAAGGCATTAATCATCAGATCTCATAAGAGCAAGAACTATCTTCTTCTGCTGAAAGTTAATTAATGTTTAAAACCAACAAAACCAAAAAAAACCACACACACCCAAAACTGACATGAATTTAACAGCATAAAATGGAGTGCAATCAAAGCCTGCTGTGTGAATGGGATAGGACAAGGGCCACTCAGCCTAGTAACGGGAAACTTCTTTTATCCTATTAACCAGTACTGAAAGTGGTTTGAGCCTCAACTTGCATCACTTTTGGGATTTTTCCCCCTCAAACACTAGCACATTACTGTTGCCTGTCATTCCCCACTGTACAAAGCAACAAATATAGTCAAATCCAGAGCACCTGACAATTATGGGGGCAACAAAGCAATCCCTTGGACCATAGTAATGCAGTAAGGCTTTGTGTCATGACTTTTTCCATAACAGTCTCTTTCACTGGAAGCTGAACATCACATCTAGGTAGTAGGTGAGAGTATCCAAACAAATCTTTGTGGGACTGAATAAGCTATATGCTGCTCATGTAATACTTTCATGTAATTGTATGGTCAAACTACACCTTCTAGAAACCTGTTTAAAAGATACCTGGGAAAGTCACAGAAAGCATTTATCTAGCTCTGAAGCACATTTTACAGTCTTAAAATTCCAGGCTTACTCTGCTTTCCAGTGTCACTGCACACACACAGAGCCCTGTTACAGAAAAAAAAAAAAAAAAAAAAATCACATTCCAGTACTGAAAATCAATACAGGCTCCATAAATCTGTTTATGAATGCATAGTTCACTACCAGTAATGACAGCAGGACCGCTTGGATTCTGCCATTCACCTGACACCACTAATGCAAGCAAATTGCTTAAGGAAGCACACACAGAATGTCACTGCTTGCAGTACCTCTACGGTAAATCATCCAGACAGAGCCAGTCAACCCCCAGATTAGCTGCGTGTGACTTCACGTCATTCCTGTAGGAACCTCCGATTCACAGTGTCCATAGAGGAACGCCTAAGCCATCTGAAAACTGTAATTTACACAAATACTATACCTGTCTGTTTTGCACAGACAAATGAAAACTAACTCTAGACACCATGTCTATAGCATATTATTTATACATACATGAAATATTCACACTTTTCTTTTTTTTTTAATTCACATGTATTTTGAACATCTTCTAAGAGAGACAGCTCCCTTGAGCAAATATTGCAGACTACTTTCACTGAAAATGCAACACTTGGCATCCAGGAATACAAAATTTCATTGCGGCAATTGTTTTGCAAGGCATTTTGTCCTATACTTGGAAAAAATGGAGAAAAATAAAAAAATAAAAATAATTTATCAGCACTAAAGCCTTGAAAAGGTAGCTTCTAAATAAATAAATAAGCATAAAACCAGAGGGACAGCCTGCATGCAGAGGAAGAAGAAAAAAAAAAAAAAAAAATTCAGGAGGATTTATAACACAAGACTTTCCTTAATGTTTAAGACACCATTAAACAGGCATCCTGCTGTAATAGTGCAGACATTTATTTCTGATATTCAGCTATATGTACAGGTGTGTGTCCATAGCAGGGTGGGAGAGTTAAACAGGTGAATAATTTAGAATAACAAAAATTTCTCAGGTCTCAGAAATCTTTCCACTGAGAGAGCAAGCCAAGATTAAATCTAGTGTGCACGTATAGCCTTACTTTTAGTTTTGACAGTTAACTAGTGATACTTTTAAAATAAACCTAATGCACTGCAAGATGATGCTGTGCTTCACCCAAAAAGAGCAACTGGGACTCTCCTCCACACAGCCAGTCAGTGTATGAAGGACAAAATTTGCAAGTTTGGGTTCAGTGAGCTCTACATTATTTTTGAAACAGCAAGCAAAAATAATAGAAACAAAAAATTCATAGTAAGGTTTATCTTTAATTATTTTTAATAAATATTCTGGTTGCTAGATGCTTTATCTAGTGAAGTTTCTCATTTACTATAGCTCCAAGTAAACTTAAAGCTGCAGTGCTGTCAGAGAGAGAAAGGGAAAGGATACAGAGAAGGCACATCCTACCCTCTTTTACCTCCCAGCAAAATACAATCTAACTCTTCTCAGATATACACCAAACATACTAAGTCACTTACGAAGATCTAAACTTTATTGTACAAAAAGCCTTAGTTTAATCCTGACCTGTGCTATGCAGCCATCCGAAATCTTGCCAATGATGCTTTCAACACCACCTTCAATACACACGGTCAGCACATAAATATCCAATAAACAGCAGTTTAAACAGCAAACATCTTAACCTTTCTCCTGTCTTTAAGAAATGCCAGGCTGTTCCGTGTTTGCTCAAGACTCTTCTTTTACCCACACCCCATTTGAACGAGCCGGTCCAAACACAGTGTTCATCCTCTCGTGAGAGGAGGACGCGTTTCTGTGAAACATGAGGAGAATGCCTAATGCTGAAATGTACTCTCTGCATCCTCAATGAGATTTTATTACAGGCTCTCTTTCTTCTCACTAGCTTGTGTCAGCATGCCTGCAACCATTCCACTTATTTTATGGCCAGATGCTATCTGTACACTTGTATTTACGTTTGGTACTCTAAAGGAACACTATATATCACACATGCATTATAACCCCGTTGGGGCTATTTAAAAAATAATCAACCATGCTACTCTGAGCACTCATGTGATATTGATATAAAAAACTATTCTGCTAATATTGCATGCAGCTAATTTTGTGGTTATTAACAATCGGTTTTAAAAACAATTTCGGCTTCCAAAAGCATTAAGGCCTTGAATTTTCATATGTGCCTAAAGGCAAGTTCATTTTATAAACTAGCTCTATGGTCTTCAGGGGAAAACCTGGTAGTTTAATTAAAAACACAAACAACTTTTTAATTAAAAATATTTTGACTATTGTATCAAAGCTTTTGTATGACAAAAATTTATAACTGAACTTGTCAACAATTACGGGTTAAAAATCTGTTTAAAAAAAAAACCTCAAACAAACAAGAAACAAAAGCCAAACTACAAAATCGTAGCCAACTTTCTAGAGCCTGCAACCCTTTAAAGGACATTACTAGCTCAACTGTAATTTTTGGTTGAAGAAACATGATTTACAAAAAGAATGGCTTTTACTGAGATCTTCAAATATCTTGAGCTGTGATAACTAGATTTCACCAGCTTCAATAAATAATAAAAGAGCCTGGCAAACATTCAGTTTTTTTCTAGTCCTCCACCTACGTGGTTCTACAGTTCCTCTTGTTACATTATTTATACTTCAGAAGCATTCTCCACACAGTAATCGCCTTCTACACCAGTAGGAAAGAAGTCTCTGTTGCAAAGATCTTCTATTCCAAGACAGCAAGAAAGCAAAAAGTTATTTTTAAAATATATATCCTAGTTATAACAACAATGCACATTACAAGTAAGGGAACAGAGATGCTGCCATTTTAAATTAAAATCTCTTAGCAATATTGAGTTTGAGAAGTGCTATCTGTGGAACACCTTTCACTATCTCCTTTGGTAAAATAACAGAAGTTCAATAAAATGAAGCCTTAAAAATATCTTGATGGCTTCTGTATCTTCCTTGCTTTTTTCATTTATTTGTTCCTCTTTATTCTTTTCACTGTATACATAATACTCCTCTTAACACCATATTTCTCATTCTATCACCATGCCCTTGGCTAAAAAAGCCATTTCTTTATCACCATTTAAGCTGCAGGATTTACTCCAGGAATTTTCTGCAGTGTTTGACCATTTGGCTCACGGGAGGTGCGTACACACCTCGTATCTCCACTGACTGTCCTGGGTTGATCTCCTGGATCACTCAGTGCTCCAGAGAAGAGATCCCCCTTAATGTAACCCACAAAGTAAAACTGGAATTTCAGAAAGGTCTCACACTGCTAGAAACAAGATCTTCTTAATAGCTGCAACACAACAGGGTATGTTGCGTTGAGGAGTTACCATGGAAATGGTCAGGAGTTTTATGGGCTGATATGCCAAGCTGGGAGTAGGCCCAGTGTGACAGAATTATTCCACTTAAATTCTTGGTGATCCTTAAAATTTATCAAGCAAAACTGGTGGCAGTTTAGAGAGAGTAGGAAGACATATGACTCCAGCCAACTTTGTTTTTGAGCAGTGGAGTAAGATGCTAAAAAGAAATATTATGGAAATTTCTTTTCAGGGTCTTTCTAGTCTGTCTACTATTGTTGATGCCATTCTATTATCTACTTATCTTCTTAGTGGAGAAAAGAAGACAACATCATGAAAAGATGACAATTCATCATTATGGTTTTTTTTAGAAATAAAGTCTAGGAACCTCATTTCTTTCTGTTTAATCCCCAATGGAATCTGCAAACAGAGTACTTCCAGAGCAAGGCAAAGACAGAGCAACTATACTACAGGAAAATTCTAAATTTAAGGACATAATTTTAGAAGCTTAAGCAATGATAAAGTAATGCTCTCCAAAGAATTATATTAATTATAAATTACAAACATATACATAACATTTTCAAATTAAAAGGTAGAGTAGTAAGCTATCAGTTACTCTTTCATGAATCAAGATTTATTTTTTTTTACCTTCTGGCATCATCCTGAGTTTTTATGCAATACATGCTAATGTTGGCAAAGGCTCATATGCTTAATTAGTTACATCTAAGATAGTCAAATGCATAAGTGTTTGCTGAACCAATCCTTGAGCACTTCCATTTGGTATCTCTTTTCCCATTTTATTGATTGTAGTTCACGTTTGCAATGAAGAATTAAAATATTTTCCTTCTGGATAGGCAGAATTGCTCATTTCATGTGCACCATACCTCCATACTCTTTCAAAGAAATGCTCATCTAGTGGGGAAGTGGAGCATCAACAGCTTTCTAGGTAGCAGGGCAGCTTCCAGATTTTTTTCTCATTCAACATTTAGTCACCTATTAGTGATTTTCAGCATGTGGCAGTTCCCCATTTGTTCCTATTCAAAACAGATTTCCCTTTCAAATACGGAGATTTTCTGAGTTTTCAATACAGAGGCCAGATGAAAGCTTAAAGCATCCATTTACCAATCACTCCCCTTCTCCTAAATTAACAGAAGGGGGGGAAAAAAAAAAAAAAAAAAAAAAAAAAAAAAAAAAAAAACAAAACGCAACACCACCCCCCCAATAAAACAAGAAACCCCAAGAAAAAAAAAAAGGGGGAGAAAAAAAAAAAAAAAAAAAAAAAAAACAAAACGCAACACCACCCCCCCAATAAAACAAGAAAAACAATGAAAACCAACAACAGCAAAATCCCCATAGAATAAAAATATTCCCTCTTCCTTGCCTGAAGTAGAAGGCAGATACATAGAAGATGTATCCCATATGATCGAAATTAGATCTGCTGAAGACTGCTGACTGCAATACATCTTAATTGACATTATGGATATGAGATAAGACACCTATAGGAGGGAACAATCCAAGAGCTGAAAGAATGTTAACTACCAAGTAGTTAAGCACTTGATTTGTTCACTTTTATTCTGAGCTGAGAAGTTATGCTCTTTCTAGTATGTCCCTCAGTGAATAATTCCAGGAAAAGTAATAGCAGTTTTGTATTCAGATCAAGATTTTTCTGTTTTGCCTACTCAGGAAGCTCCTGTTTTCAGCTGCTTTACCTTTAGTCATAACGAGCAGAGAGGTATAATAAGAAGATAGTATTCGGAGACCCAGAATTGGAAGCAGTACCCCTGTGCACAAGCTCCATTTATCCCACCTGAACTGAGTGAAAACCTGTAAGTCCTCTTTTCTGCTATTAACTCTAAAATGGAAGTAAACCAGGGACTAAACCACTTCAAGACTTTCAGTCTCTGTCACACAGCCATGCTCATTCTCTGTAGATGGCCCTAACCATGGCACAGTTACATTCCAGGTTGCATACCATCCTGTGCACCAACAAATCATAGAATGCTTGGGTTGGAAGGGACCTCTAAATGTCATCTAGTCCAACTCCCCTGCAATAAGCAGGGGCACCTCTAACTAGGCCAGGCTGCTCAGAGCCTCACCAAGGCTGACCTTGAATGTCCCTAGGGATGGGGTGTCCACCATCTCTCTGGGCAACTTATTCCACTGATCTATCACCCTCATATTAAAGAACTTTCTCCTAATGTCTAACCTAAATCTACCCTTTTCTAGCTTATAGTCATTACCCCTTGTCCTGTCACTACAAACTCTTGTGAATAGTCCCTCCCCTGCTTTCTTGTAGGCTCCTTTCAGGTACTGGAAGGTCACTATAAGGTCCCCTCGGAGCTTCCTCTTTTCCAGGCTGAACAACCCAAATTCTCTCAGCCTGTCTTCATAGGAGAGGTGCTCCAGACCTCTAATCATAATAAGTGAATAAGATTGCATGTTCCTATTTGTACCAACCAAGAATTCCACCCAAAACTGGCAGTAGCTGCACGGTAGTCTGCAGAAACTCAAAAGACTCTTGGCTGTCTACAGTCGCCACCCCGTTAACATGAAAGCAAACTCAGTTTCAAGAATAAATGTATTGACAGTTCATAAGAAACCTCAACAAAATCTATAGCTAGCAGGGGAAAGGGGATGTGGGGAACAACCAACTAATTCTCATGCTGCAGAGAAATATCCCCAAGATACCAATTGTACACACAAAAATTTGTTAGTAGATCACCAAATCAGTGCTTAACTGAGTGAGTGCTCTACCAAGTGTAAACAGAAAGAATTACTTCCCCAGAGAGGTAATCTTAGAAACCATTTCTTCAAAAGGAAATAAAAAGTTGTTTTGCCAATGACTAGGCCTAACACGAATGACACAACCAGCAGGAAGATGAACCAATAGGTGGAATGTATTCAGTACAAAAAGGACATTCCATGGATGATCGCTGGGGGTACAAACAAGTCAATTAGTTCACATACAACTGAAATTACCCCCAACGATCCCAAAAAAGGCATAACCCAACTGACAACAGGTGGTACAAGCAAAGAACCAAGGTTTCCCATGGATAGAAAGGGAAACAGCCAGGAAGTTAAACAGATATGATAAAGGTGGCCACATGGCAGCTCTCACCTGATTAGTCCGTGTTCGCAAATGTCCAAGCTGACTGGGGCCCAGCTCTAGACAGAGTCAGGAGGTCTGCCCTGAACCAGGAAGCTCTGTGGAGTGCACTCCACAGACAGACACTCCTGACTCCCTGCCAGTGGTCCCAGCTTTTATCCCCAAGCAGACACCTGACCTTTGTCAACTCAATGCGGGACCCCTGGGGCTCATTTCCCTTCTGGCTCTCCCTGCAGGGCCAGCCGCACCCTGGGGGGAAGCTATAAGGCAAACTCACCACCTCTTTATGAAGGGCTGTGAGAATCCCCATATGTCAACCTTAATTCGGGGCTCAGGGTTCAAACCCCAGCATTTCAAAAGTATAACCTAAACCTCTGAAATGCCACAGACTTTAACCTTCAAGTGCTTTCTCCTAGCAGTAAATACAGTTGGTCAGAGGGAAAGTTGCTCTACCACTGTGTACCTATCCTAGTCACACACTTTGGAGGTATCGTAATTCTTCAAGACAGTAATACATTCACTCTCTTTCTTCACTTTACCCAAGGTAAGAGTCCAATAGAGATGAGAAGCTGGGTGTAAGTAGTTACAAATCAACTGAAAAGCAAAAGATACGCAGACTTGTTTCCTAAGTTCCTGATTCATCAAAATGCCAGCAGTGAAGCTACGATAACTCACACAAGTCAGGATTTTCCATTTTACCATGAGTATTGAGAAATATGGCTCTTCTCCCACTGGCTGACACTTCCCACCCCCCAGCCCCCCTTCTTTTTTTCCTTTTTGAAATTGCATACCTAGTTGACATAGCAAGATGTAAGCTTTCTTTGTTTGCAACTCTTCAACTCTTTTTTTTTCTTTTTTCTTCTTTTTTTTTTTTTTGGTTTTGATCTTTCTGGAGAGAAGCCTGACAATGTCAGGCTTTGGAGTCTGAAAAAAAACGCCAAAATTTCTATCGACACAAAAGTGTTTATAGAAGTCCCACTTGGGAGGACTGAGGAAGGTGAAGCCACTCAAATGGATTCATGCAGAGAGACTTATTTGGCCACCAGCTCGCATTTAATACTAAGCATTCATTACCACTCCAGACTACCAGCTTACCTGTACATTAGTAGTAATATGGAATGGGAGAGAGCATTTCCAAGTCTTGCCATCCTCACCTCACCAGAGCACTATCCTCCAGCTGCCTTTAAAAAGGAAGGGCCAATAAATAAGACACACTAAGCCCACAGCTTACATAAAGCACTCCAAGTGAAGCACCTGCCAGTATGCATATCAGAAATTTTCTCATGTTTGCTCAGCTGTTATAGATAGATACTCTTTATCATTGCTACTTTTTTTTCAAAAAAATAACATGTACTACTATTAAATCACTGCTTTCTTCCCCTCCTCCCCTCCCAGTTTGGTTCTCTGATTTTCACTTACTTGATTTCCTCTTCACCTTTTATTTCCTTCTTTAATACCTTTCTCTGCCATTTCTGCTACTCTTTCCAATCTTTCCTTTTGCTATCTAATTTCTTCCCATTTTATTTTGTGGCTTCCTTATACTTCTCTCTCTGCCAACCTGGCCTTTTTCTCATTCCCTTTCCCTGCTTTTCATAGAAATCAGAATTTGGGAAGGGACCCAAAAGGATCATCAAGTCCAAGTCTCTACTCCCTGCAGGACTACCTAACAGTAAACCATATGACTTTAGAGAGTTGTCCAGATGCACCTTGAACTCTGACAGGCTTGGTGCCATATCCACTTCCCTAAAATATGGAATACTTCACAAATTTGTGTGTCATCCTTGTGCAGGGGCCATGCTAAACTTTGCATCATTCCAATTTTAGTGTATTTGTTGCTGAAGCAAACATAGTTCAGGGGAGGTTTAGGTTAGACATTAGGAAAAACTTCTACACTGAAAGGGTTATCAAGGGCTGGGACAGCCTTCCCAGGGAAGTGGTTGAGTCACCATCCCTGGACATATTTAAAAGCCATCTAGATGGGGTGCTCAGGGATATGGTGTAGAAGTGGCCTAGTAGATACAGATAATCTTAAAGGTACTTTCCAACAATAGCGATTCTGCAATAATTGGATGTCTCCTGACCCTTTCCAACAACCCCAAATTAGATAGTCCACCTCAGATGACAGAAGCCTGTCCATGACTTGCTCCATCAGCTTAACCACCACACAAAGTGAAACCTCAGGGTTTGATCAATTCATTGCCCCAAGACAAGCATTTGTAAAACCCTTGGAGATCAAGTAGCTAAGGCATATAACTATGGCTAAAACATCCTAACCTCTAGGTAAATGCTCTGAAGACCAAAGCATTAATAGCTGTGTTTCCACAGCAGCTAAGATTTCTTCTTATAGAAAATTACATTTCCTCTTATTAAGGAAGAACCCAAGGATTTGTCCCCTGACTGCCATGCCACTGTGCACTATGCCAATGCTGAACACATCATCACAAACTTCCTATTACTAATCCTTTGTGATATACATGATAGAAAAGCATCTCATCTTATGAATTAACCCACCCCATCCCCCACAGGGTTACAGCACAGTAGCTCCCCAAAAGGCTTCAGCGGCAGTGGCTTAATAGATGGCTACTGTCTACACTGAGCTTCAGAAGGCTGATCTCCCACCACCTTCAGCAGAGTATTAACTATACTATTCTTGGACCAAGATATATAGGACTAAAAGCTGATGTGGAACATCACTAGCTTTTCCAAGAGCCCGCTTCATTCATTAACTGTACTCAACAGCTGTGAAGCTCTTTTCATTATTCAGTGTAATTATGTCTTTGCTGATACTTAAAGACTATTACTTCTTGAAATGCTTGTCATGGTCAGCCATCTAAATGTGTTTATTTTGCAGAGAATTGATGCAACTAATCACAATGCAAGTGTTATGCAGCTTCACAACATTTTTAGTGTCTGGCAAAATGAGCGAGCTCAGAATATGTGCTTGCCTTTTGGTGCTGTCTCTCTTTCAGAGAATTTCCATTCATTTAGTAACTCCAGGCTGGCAGTTAAATCAATCGTGAGTGGCCATCTATCCTCCAAAGCTACAGACCTTCATTTAGTTATACACAGTTCAAAGTACACCCAAGTTCTCGTGCTGAAAAGATTTCGGTTTTCAAGATTTAAATCCCTAGAAAAGCTGAACACTTGAAAAATAGCATGAGGAGCAATGGAGACTCTAACAAGTGGTCTGTGAATAGTAACAGACAGCTGAGAAAGCGGCTGACAGCAGAGCAGCACACAGCTACCTCTCCACACAGCATGCACAACTGTGCCTGCTGCTAAGAAAGTAGTTTGGCACATGCCAAATCCAAGTGTGAACTCCTTTTCTTTTCTGATGCTAAAATGGTGCTAACATAAATTGGGAAGTGTAGCTTTTGGACAGAGAGAGAGAAGACCACTCTCTCAAGTGAAGTATTTTCTGCTGTTCAGACCACCCCAGCACTGGGGGCTGGTCAGGTCTGCTCCCTTCTGAGCACAAAAGCTCGTGGAGTATTTTCCCTGTATCTGCCTGACAAGGCAGCCTGCTCTGGTTTTTTGAGCATTCTCCACTTCGGATGAAACCCCAAACCAGTCAAACTTTCATTTTCTGCTTATCATTCAACCACCTAAGCAAAGTATATACACAGCTTCTGCAAGAGACTGAAGGAAAATCAACTTCTTTTCTTGCCTCCTGGTGAGTCACAGCACCACTAAAAAAGTAAAAAAAATAAATGTCTTTTATTTAATCCACATTTTCTCCACATTTTCCTCAAGGCTATAGATCCTTTGGAGGTTCTTGTTATTATAACGTATTAGTTGTTCTTCTGCCCTCACTGCTGCAGTACTATACAGTAACATAGAATTTACCTAGTCTTCCTTAAAACAGGTGAAAGAAAATTAAAAGCATTTTGGTACATATAGTGAACTCAGGCAAAACAAAGTGGGAGCTCAAAGTGCACTTGAAATTTATGAACTGTGTGGGAATACAAAATGTAGAAACACAAAATGTAGGAACAGGAGATAAACTGAAATATTTACATTACTATGAAGGGCACAGTAGAAAAAAGGCACTAAGCAGCAAATCCATTAAGAAGACAGTAATTCAGAAGAACACATATTTGAGTACAAAATGCAATTAATTCAGACAGGAAATAAGAATTAAAAAGCAATTATCATCTTTTGCAAGGGGATAATAGATGCATCTGAATTGCACTGTTCAGTGCCTTTCAGCTTGAGTTTTTTGGCTTGGGTCTTGGGTTTTATCTTCACCAGCAGATCCTCATGCCTCCTCCCTATGCCCTCTCAAATCAATCAAATATAGTAAATAAAAACAAATTCCACTTCAGCATCCCAATATGCCTGTGGGTAACACCACATATAACGTCATGGAAATAGCAGGAAAACAGCCAGCTATCAAATAATTGACTACTGCTCAAAGCATTTATGTTCATTACCTGGGTCCTGGTTTCCCACAGGACAGAGACTTACAGTAAAAGCCAGTGTGCCATAAATATTATCACACCAATTGATTTTAAAGACCATTTAAAAGCTATTGCTTGTGACAGACCAGGTAAGCCAAACAATCTGTGTTCAGGGACTAAGCAAACTGCATTTGCACATGAAATATTTTGACCTTGGTCCCACAGCTGTTCCCAGCAGAGGTCCAGCAAAGAATACCAAAACCCTTTTTCTCCTGCCTCTGTCCAAGTCTGTACATGAGCTCCTGCATATGCCTCTTTCTTTCATGCTCAGAAAGGAAAATAGTCTCCTCAGACCTCAGTAACAACCTCCAAACTTAACTGTCTCCTACAGGGCAGGAGAAAAACGACACAACAATACCTCTTCCAACAGAAGCAGGTTTGGAAGCCTTCAAGAAGCACATGAAGTAGTA
>NW_008606100.1:61902-99231 GCF_000691845.1 Merops nubicus | reverse complement strand
GTAGTAGGGAAAGCGCTATTTTAAATTGTGCGCAGATGTCAGTAGATGATGGACAAGAAAAACAAGCACACCACAAATTCTTAAAACGTCAAGTGTCTTCCTGCAAACCAGATTAGTGCAGGGCATGGGGGGGCGAGCCAGCAGCAGAAGCACATGAGCTTGAAATGCAGCAGCAGCCCATAAACAAGAGCAACAACGACACCCACCAACTCCATCCGCACTCCAGGATTACCTCTTCAGATCTCAGCAACACTTCAGCATAAGCCCCACACCAATATCGCCTCCCTTCAACAACTCTGAATTTCATTTTCATTGCAGCACATCACACCAGAATACTTCATAGTGTTTTTTTTTTTTTTTTGCTTTGTGCTTATATCTGTTCAAAGAATACTACACATATAGAGCACCTTCTAAAGACAGCTTCTTCAGTGACACTTCAGTAACAAACAGCTGGATCTACAGCTTTGACTCCTCTAGTACAAGCGTTTATGAATTTTGGAAAGAATTTTATTAGGTATTTCTTTACACTAGATAGGTATTGTAAGCCAATTTTCTTTCAGTAATGCTTTTGAAAACAGTTCACTTTTCTTCCAAAAGTCCTATTAATCTTGTAAAAGAGAATAATAACCCGAATCCGACCAGATATAGTATAAAATATTTCTGCAGTTTGACGCATTTCTAACTCACTTTGATGTCTGAGCTACTGTGTGTTCACTTTCATGATCATTTACACAGTTGGGTTTACAGGAGAACACGCATGCTAAGCCTCTGCAGAAACTGAATTTAAAGCCTAATTACCAATACACATTCTCACCAATACCGATAATACAAAAATTATTCTCAGCCAGATCAGGGAAATTAAGAGATAATGTACTTATCTAGTCCAGAATAGAGCAAAGCAGTTAGCATCCTGGGTAGCTAAATTGAAGCAGTAAGACCTCAAAAATCACAGTAATTCTGAAGAATGGAACATTTGCAGAAAGCTGGTGCTCTGCCAGTCACATCACGAACAGAGGAAGACAAAATTCATTAAATAAATTATTCATTGGTATTTAACAACTCAGCACTGGATCCAATATTTCTCTTTTGGCTAAAGAACATTGCTACAAATCCATCCACTTATAACCTCACTGTTGAAAAAGTTAATGTCTTTTATTGACAGGTTAATTTGTAATGTCACCTTAATTAAAAAAAAAGATTATCTGATCACTTTCTGACTGAAATGAAGCTGCAGGTGATTGGGAACAATGTACCTACAGGTTAATGAATGATTTGAAGCGATTCCGTGTCCAATTAACACCAGCATCTGGTTTGGGGATTTTTTTTCCCTCTCGAAGCATTAGCCCTATATTAATTATACTTCTAGTTAGTAGTAACAGAAAGTTTCAATCTAGACGTTATCCTTCAAGCAAAAACACAGAAAATAAAATGTGGAATTCACACTACCAGAAGCAAACTCCCTACCACTTGCAGGCATGCAAAACAGGAGGATTCTTTTACACAAGTGATTCAACAACTATCCCAACACAATACTAACTGAAAAAAAGAGATAAGTGTTCCTTGTGCCCAAGACACAGGAACAGTCACACATCTGCCTCCATCTGGAGGACCTTCTCTGAAGCCAGCTTCATGACATACCAGACTGTGCTTGATCAAGAAGGCAGCTTCTTGAGGCTTTTTAAACTAATACTTGCCAATAAAAAGGTAAATGAATAATCATCTGATCTTCAAGATTAAACACAGCTGAGAGATCCAGGACAGTGAGACTTGGAGTATGTGGAGGAAGTAGCCATCAACTTGTTGCAAATCTCAGAGCACATGAGATGAGTGGACAAACACTTGCCTTGTGACCACTTATTAACATTGGATTTAGATTAGTCAAGCATAATTTTTGAAATATAATAGGCTTTTTTTTTCCCCTAAAATATTTATCATTAACTTTGCAAGCTCTCTAACACCATAACTATACAACTAAGATAAAAAAGAAAGCAAGTATTTAAATCCAAACCTGGCTTGGTGTTTTAATACTGTGAGCATGGGTGGACTTAAGAGTATCTCATTCACATATCGTATGCTAGCTACGTTATTGTTTAGGAAAGGTATAGTGCCATTTCCCTGGGGCATTCTTGCAATTACACCAGGCAAGAAATAATAACCTTGTGTACCAAATGGTCATTAGAGAAAAAAACAAGTGCTCAGTCCAGAGAGAGTGTGATTCAGAAGTGGGTTTGAGCTCCGCAGTTGCCAGTATTTTGTTCATCAATCCTAGATTCACAACATTCACTGAATAAATTCTTAAAGCAAATAGAAAAAAAGAAAGCCTCCCACCAACAAAAAAAAAAAAAAAAAAAAGGGCAGCCAAGTACTATCTTTGCTGCATAACTGTGACATTATCCTATATTTTTTGCCCTTTTTATTATGAGTGTCATTACTGTACTTTGTGACATACAACTGTGAGAACTGCAACCAGCATTAATTTGAAACTAAATACTGGAAAGCTTTGCAAAAAGGCTTCCGTGGTCATATGTAATCTCATTCCTGAATGCTCAATTTTGATTAAATGACATCACTCCAACTAGATCACACTCCATTTTGGAAGCAACGCAGAAAAATCTATGCTTCTGCCTCTTTTCAGCAGAGAAACCATGTTTCTAGGTTCCTCTTTGCCTTTTATTTACCACAAATATTTCTTATCATTCCCTATAAACTAAAGCAATTTTATCCCACCCATGTAGCAGCTCTATGTGACTGTTGCCAGGCCAATAAATTAACAGACTCCTGGACTGATCATGGAAGGTAATTCTTTATAGGCTGTTGTACCGCTAACCTACAGACACAGCACTCTCCTCCCAAACCTGAGGCTCGAACTCAGCTCCTCACCTCCATTATTGTGCTACTGCCTACCAAACAGTTTTAATACAAACAATATAATCAAGCTTCTTTTTACCACTTGGCTCCCCCTGATGATCCATATTGCCTCTCTTCCTGATACTGAAGAGGTCTATGCTGCAGATTTAAAGGTTTGGGATTCCCACTCTGCCAACAGCATACCTAGAATAATCTCAGAGTGGCAATGTACTTTTCAGAAGGAAAAGGAAAAAAAGGGTGGGTTGGTTTTAAAGTTATTTAGCATTTAGAAAGTGAATCCAATTCTCTGTTGAAAAAAAACCCAAAACTTCAAGATACATGGATAAAAGCCAATCTGTATACATCATGAACAGATGCATGCAACCTTCTGCTTCTCTTTACCCCAAGGAAGCTCCTAATCCAACATACTTCCACTGTCTCACACCTTTCTCTTCCTGCCATAAGTATCTCCCTCTGCCCCGTGGACCAAATCTGGAGGCTCTTCCCCACGTTTCAGTCTCCAAATATCTTTCCCTCATGCACTGTGTGCACTGCTTTTAGCACAACCAAGAAATAACCAAAAGAACAAATAAATCCAATGTAACGTTTCTCTCCTTCCACTGTGACTAAAGAAAGGAAATCTTCACTAAAGACATATAAAACTAACATCTGTTAAGAACAGTTGCAAATATTAAATGCTGTCAGAAATCTGGTGGTTGCCAAAATAAAGTATCAGCACAAACCAAGTGCTATGCCAGCTATTCCTAGCCCTTAATCTGTGCCTCCTTCCACAGGGATGGAGATAACTTTTTCAGTATCATACTGTGCATTAGGTAAATTAAGCCATTGCCTGAAGACCACTAGAAACCCTCTCAGTCTTGAGACAATGAAATAAAAAACATAGTTTGAAACTAGGCAGCTTAAAGATGTAATAAAAATCTTTTGGATAGTATTGTCCACACTTGATAAACTAGTGATGACTACAGAAAAATAAGACTTGCCTAAGTTGAATCTCACTTAATTTCTAAATGAAACTCTTTGATAAAGGTGAAAGAAAATTAACTCCATGGAGTTGCTCTGGAATGTCTTGTGGATCGATTCTCTCCAAGTTTACTCATACATCTGATCTTGAGATTAAGTTTTCAGTTCAACCCACAACATGGCTCCTCCCTTGGTTTGTTAGGAGACATACACTGAAGTTAAACAAGTAAAAATAAAATGTTAAAATCCCTCTTCTATTCAAAATGCCTATTTCCTATTTCTCTTACTTAGGAAAAGAGGAAAGGTATCCTTTATGAAGGCTTCCTGAGACATACAACTAATTCCACGTTATTTTTTCCTTCAGGTTAACAATTCTAGTTATTATCTTCTTTGAAATTTCCATTTAGCAAGTTGAACAATACACACCATTCAGATTCACCAACAGCACTTCTAGCAGATTTCACTTCCATGGTAGGCAGCATACTGGGGCTCTGTCCATGGGGAAGACTGACCAAAACCACCAAACTTCTTTCTTTTTAGTATTCTGCAGCAAAGGAAGACTCAGCATAACAGCTAAATCCTTGTTTCCAATGAAATATTCAGATTTCTTTTGATTTTTTTTTTTTTTTTTTTCAAATGGCAGGTGTTTTAAGCTTGACTACTCATACTCTTTTTTTTGCCATGAGCAATCTAACATCTAAACATCACCTGTCATGCAGTTTCACCATTAGCATCATTAGAAGGCAGGGTGGAAAGCATCCTACAGAATATCTCAGGATGGATTGCCAAATACAGAAACTTGGAGAGGAACAGAAAGGTAGAAAGAGCATAAATAAGTCCTGTCATCTATCAGCGAATCAGACTTGCTAAGATTTTCCTGAGTGGATTGAGAAGCTTTCCTAGGCATAGAGGAACAGTGATGATTATACCTGCTTTGCAAACCTTTTTGATAGACATCAAGCAAACCTCCACTCTTCATCGGACATCCCATCCGATCTCTGCATGCCCTCCTTGCAATGAACTGAGACACAGCAGTGTCTTGTACCTGAGCCAGAGGCTGAGAGTGCAGACTCGTGTGTTTAATTTTACCCAACTCTGAAAGCCACCAAATGGGACAGTCCCTTTGGGCAGCCCTCCCCTGCACCACATTTAGCAATTATGCAGCCATGCCATAAGTGAGCGAAGGGGTGATTTGGTCTCAATATGGGCTCCAGAAGGGGAGGCTAGGGAAGGGGGGAGAGGCGCTAGTTCTCTACTGAAAGAGCTTGGCCATTTCTCTCATCAGCGGTATACACCTAAACCATGCCATATGTATGGTGAAACCACATGATATGTCAATAAAACAGAACTGGCAGAAAACAAGTCTTACCACTCCAAGAAATTTTCCTTTGCGGGTGAACCCAGTACAAGTGTGCATGCCATCCAGGACAGCACTACCTGAATGAGAGACCAAAATCATAGCATTATGGAATCACTATGGTTGGAAACGACCTCTAGGATCATCAAGTCCAACCCTCCTCCTAACCTTTCCCTAACCACTAGATCATAGCCTCAAGTGTTACATCTACTAGTTTTTTTGAACACCTCCAGGGATGATGACTCCACCACCTCCCTGAGCAGCCTGTTCCAGTGTCTAACTGCTCTCTCAGTGAAGAAATTCTTCCTTAATATCCAAAAAATTGGATAAAAAAAAAATTCCTTCCTCCCACCTGTACTCTTCCCAATGCAGTCCCCTTGCTGCGGTAACACCTTCCCAACCACCTGGGCATACTCAGCCCCAGCAGCAGAAATGCTTTTCCTCCTCCTCCTCTAAAATCCCAGTTCCCTTGCTTTTGATTCACTGTTACTTGCGCACCGCTCCCCAAATGTATCACCTTCCCTCATAGTTTACATAGGTTAAACAGCATACAAGCTATACATATGAAAATACAATGCTTATTTTGATAATTGAAAACCAAAACCAAAACAACAACAAAACCAGAAAACCATGAGAAATAAAAATGCAAACATCAATGGAGAAAAACCAGGAGTAATGTTTCACAGACAGCAGAAGAGGGGAATCCTATTTAAAACAAGAACTCAGGAGCCGCACATTGAACAAAGGAATTGAAAACAAAGCCCATTAGAAGCAATCCAGCCTTCACTGAAACATATACACATCATCATTAACAATAATAATTTGACTTTCCTTTATAATCACTGCATGCCAGCCTCACTTTATATTCGTAACGGCCATTAACGTCAAGAGGAATTGTGCACAAGGGCACCACGCTGGCCCTCTGCTGCTCCTTACTCTGCAGGCTGCCTCCCAGAGAAACTCACCTCTCCTGACACTTCTTCCCTCTCATCCAGCTCATGAACGGAAACAAGCAAACATCTGGGGCTGCTGGATTGAGCCCAATGTAGCAAGTACTATTTTTTTTTTTTTTTTTGATAATGTAAGAATTTTGTACTATTAAGACAGCACCAGGAAGGTAAGTTGCAACCATCTGCTCACACAACACTGAACTCAAGACAGTGCATACTAGAGCATGGCAAGTACCGAATCCATCACAATTCGTGATTCAGAGTTTGATAATTTGTTTCATAGCTTACCATCATCTAAAAATGGAAATGAAGATTAAGGCAGAAAGAAAAGCAGAAAAGAAACAAGCATTAATCCAGGATAGTTTATCCAGCCTGTCCTACCTTCCCCCTTATACAATAAGTTTAGGGGCAGGGGAAACATCATATTCTGCCTCCCCAAAGTTTTAACAATAGGCTGAAACTTTCACAGAGAAAAAATGACAAGATATCACAGCAGTGTTGTAGGAAAGGCTCAGAGAGAACAACTAGCATGAAATCACTCTCATCAATGTACCAGCTACAACACTCATCAGCTATATGGTTGTTATAACCCTCAAGTGACTGAGACAGAAATAGAGGAGTCTGACCAAATACTACATACATGGTTAAGCAAAATCATGAAGTATGTAGCTGTTACCATACCCTTAGTCGCTCACATGAGCCAAGTAAAAAGCCAAGGTTTTCTTCATATACAAGCAAATCCAGGAAGCTTCCAGGAATCTAGCTCTAAAATGCTGATGAATTAATTTTACAAAAAATGCCTATAAAAAATGGAGAATAAACCATTTGATTTGACTAATGCTTTATTTACTAGCACATCTTTTCTAAGCAGAACAGATCAAGTCAGTTACAGTCAAGCCACAAAGGTACAATAATGTCTTGTCAGAGGGACACAGGCAGACATATTTCTCGAGGTGGACTCATTTCACTCATTCACTTTATCCTAAAGCTATAGCAAATCCAAACCCAGCACCATAGCTGCCAAATCCAAACTAAGATTTCACATAAAAACCTACAGAATTGTGAATTCCAAGTGGTTTTGCCTTAAAAAAAGAAAAAAAATTAAGAGAAAATGCTTATGTATCTGATCTTCAGTTCTCAGGTTTATAAAAAAAAAAAAATCCTGCATTAGGCAATTTTTACATAAGTTTATAATTCAATGCCAGACCCTCATGCATGTCTTTCCTCTTCCAGAACTCCAGCTTGTATCTACATCATCTCAAGATACTTATCTTTGTTTTCCATTCCGCAGTAATTACTGATTTTCCCATTTTCCTTGCAATGATTAAAAGGACATATTTAGGAGTCCTTTATCTAAAGACAAGGAACAGAACAGTCCTGCAGAAACCTTGCCTGTCAGTATCCATCACTTTATTATAATTATACAGCTAAGTAATATCCTATAGTTTTATAAAGTATTTTGTTATTATATTAAGTATTATGTGATATAGGACAAAGTTCTGTATCTTTAAGGACTATGGTTTAGTCTTCTATTATATTAGATCTTATTTTGGTAGCATCTTTTAATTAGCAACTAATTTACTTAGGTTGTGAGAATTCAACAGGAAGTCACCAGGCACTTCCATATTGTTAAAAAAAAAGAAGTTTTCTGGCTGCTTCTATGGATCCCATCTCCAGTTGGAGAGAAAGGTGAAGGGCACAAACACCCAGAAGGAACATGTCTTCTACACACGCAAGAGCGACTTTTTTCCACTGCAAGCAAAGCCTGGTTCCTGGTTTGACATCTGTCCCCAAACCTCTGCAGAATTTCTGTATCACTGAACATGTTTAACTTGTCTGTAGTTTCCACCTCATTTTACTGGAAAAACACTTAGTACTTCTAAAAATGAAAGAATGTGGAGAAGAGGGGTGTAAGGAAGGGCACAGCCAGCTCCCAGACGGTAAGGAAAAGGGACAAAGCCCGTGGGAGCTGCAGGGGACTAAATATCGTCTTTTTAAACACACCCTGCTAACCCACCCCTTGGCACAGTACCCTGGCCCCAAAGGTCTGGAATTTCAGTCCATCTATGAATATCTCTGTCACTAGAAGTTTCCAGCTCCTGTCCCTTGAAAGGTTAATAAATGATACTCACACAAGACTGACTGAATCATAATCAAGATATGCTTGCATTTGGAAAAAAATCCCTATGTTAAAACCTTTAGAGCTTCAGCAGAGCACCCCTAAAAAAGGAAAAGGCACATTTATGCAGGTAAGTAGCTAATTTTTGGGCGGGGGGGGACAAAACACACAAAAAAACCAAACACATTTTTATTTACTTATAAACAGGAGAAGTTCATTCAGTAGTCGCATAAAAGCCATAGTCCATTAAATGAATTCTACAGCAATTGATACCTCCTTTGTATGTAAATTATGTTAAATGTTGTATTTTAAAAACATGTAGGTTACTATGGAGCACAAAACACCATTATGGACTGATCACACCCCTTCGCCAGGCACTAGTAAAATCATCTCTGCTTTAGTGATAAGTCATCTCTGAAGCCATTTTAAAAATATAAGAAGGAGAAGCTCTGAAAAATCCTGCAGTTTTAATGCAGCCTTCATGAAGACAGATCACTACTCGTCCTTCACTGGCATACCTGTGACCTCAGAAAACAGTCAAGGAAAAAAAAAAAAGTTATTTTTAAATATTATTTTTAAGAACCTAATTTTTGAAGTCTTTTTGTGATACAGTCTTTAAGACAGTCATCAAACATGTTTATGGAAACAAGTCCCTAAAAGCACTCAGTGCTAAACATTTGATAGCTTAGTCATTACAAAATTGTATCACAGAGTCATTTCATAAAAATAACTATCTCCAAAAATAATCCATGGAAATATATTATGAAACATATTGACATCTAAGGCAGTATTTCTAATAAGAATTGTTTGTTTGTTTTGGTTTGGGGTTTTTTTTTTAGCAAAATACGATTCATAAAGATACTCACTTTTAGTGAGTGCTAAAAGTTAGGTTCAGGAGTTACCTTAGTAATGTTTACCTTAGTTTGGAATGTTTACCTAAAGCTACTTCCTATTCAAAATCTTATGATCTTATGATAACCCCCTAACTGCAGCTAGGAGCTGAGCACTGAAGAAAGAAAATATACTGTAAGGCACAGACTGAAAGTGCCATTCTTTAAAAAGGAAAACAAGGATTACAGAAATTAAATGGAATAGGAATAACTTATTCTCCCACATTAGAGAAGAATCACTGCCACAGGAGGTGTGAGATGCATGAGCAAGGTTCAGGATTTTGAGAGCATTACAGAAGTTAGTTGTCTAGATACTGATCTTACACCCTTCCACTTACTTGAAAGAATCATGTACCACACAGAAACATATGCAGAAAATAAGCACTAACTACTGGAGAGTAGTTTCCTTTGCAACTTTCTCCAAACATCAGCATATTAAATAAACAAATATACGCAAATCTCCAAAATAAAGGAATGGGCACTGCTTACCTCCCTGCTCTAGCTCAGCTTGGCCCAGGCACCCTTGGTGCCAGCACCAGCCCCTGGGAAGGGCCCTGGCCAACCCTACCACGTTCTGGCCTTGCTGCCAGGATAGCAAACTGCCTTCCAGATAAAACTATGCAAAAAAGAGGGAACAGATACTCAAATCAGAAAAGTTTGACATTGTTAGCATTTTTAGAAAACAAAGCCCCAATTCTTTCAACGACTACTTAAGGGGAAATAAGAGGTGCGTGGAGGGAATACTGCTTAGGATGGGGAAAAAGGGTTAAGAGTGAAACAGTTTCTGCCTGAAGCAAATGGCAATGGATAACTGACAAAATCAAGTCACTGCGTGTCACTTTGACTTCATTTTTAAGGAAACAAGTTAGTCCTGTGGTCATAGAAGTCACATTAGAGTTTGGGCTAGAAATAAGGTAGCACAATAGCTTGTTGGCCTACAACTCAGATAAGAACCCCATTCAATTCAGCAATGACAACACTAAAACCATTACAAAGTATGGTAATATGCAAAATTACCAAGTGGGTTAGGAGAAAAACGGTAATATTTGATCATGGTCATCTGTATTCAGGTATCTGAAAGAAAGTGAGTAAATCTACTAAAATAGCAGTACTTATGTAATCAGTAAGTATTTCTGTTTTGGGTCTACTGAGGACAGGTGGCTTTTTGAAACTGAGCTTTGAAATTTCTTGCAGGGGTTTTCAGTTTTTAGTAAGTACAAATTTGAAACACTCTGTTAGTAATGCAACTTTCAATTAAAAGAGCACAATATATATGTAGCTAATATCTTTTTGTAGCTTTAATGCATATTAACGAATAATGTAAATGTTATCTATTAAACACAAACTAGTTCCTTAATGGTTTAACGAACCTCTTTTGGGCACTGTACAGAGGCTACAAAAATGGAGTTCCTTGCACAGGAGAGAGTCAATGTGCATGTGAGAAGTTACTACTAAGCAGCAATCAAAAGAAATTATAAAGTTTCTAAACAGTTCAGATAAAAGACTGTACAATGAGAGTGGATCCTATTATTTCAGAAGATTTACTACCTGGAATTTCAGCAGTTCATCCAAGTTACACAGTCAAGTATAAATTGTGAAAGCAGAAAATTTAATCAAAATCATGACTAAAAGAAGAAGAGATTGCATTATATTTCTTCCAGCAATAGTAAAACAGAGATGGCAGATACCTTCATCTATGTCCCAGAAAACTAGTTATGCATGATACAATCTATCATATCCAAATACACCAACACTTTTTAAACATACCTATTTTATTTTAGGATGAGACTGTAAAAAAGGGAAAAAATAAATGAAATTTGCAAAGCAATGCGTGTGTATGTATCTCTGAGAATTAATCAGCTCAGATCCTAATCATCTGTGCAGTACCTCATCTACTTGTCTCTTTAAAACATCACATCCCACACAACAAATTCCTAGTACTTAGCCTCTGAAAACAAACCAGTGAACACGTCTGGCCCTGATTGAATGAACAGTTCAAACCTTGGTGGCTCCTGTCTTTAACTGCAGAGAGACAACTACACCTGCAACAGAAACCAGTAACACTGAAGCAGTGTTCAACTGGTAATTCAGCACAGCATAGACACACACTCAAGCCCACTAAAAAACAAGAACAATAGCTTGCGATCAGTTAAAAGAACCAGTGAGAATTTCCTTTCCAGTGATCAGGCTGAAATGTCTTTTCCTAATCTGGGATTTCGACATCCTTATGCTTCTGGGCACAGCTGATGAAAGCCATCCTGCATGACAACAGAGAACATGTCCTCCCAGACTATGCTTGCAACATACAATATTTCACCAATATTTAATATGTACATATGCCTTTGGTCTGGCATAAAGATAGCAGCAGCCTAAGCTTCAATCTAAATCTGAGCCCACAAAATACAGTCTTAATGGGAACTGTCCTTGCACTGAGTGCCTTTATGGTTGCCATGGATATTCTTCCACAAATAATTTTATGTTATTTTTTTTAATTAAAATGAGTCAGGTTTTTGGAGAGGGTCTAGAAAACTGGGAGGAAAACAGCCATTTCTGGTTCTTCCTGATGTCCAGACAAATGATATCTCTCATCTCAATCCCTTGTAAAAAGCTGCCATCTGCAACAGACCCAAATGGAGACCCCAAGCCCCTCAGAAGTATAGCACAATGGACATCCTGCTTCAGTGCAGCACTTGGAGACCTGCACTAGATTTTTCTATAAGTATTTCTCACTTAGCTCTTCTACTATGAATACATACCAATATATGTTTACATAGCTTCTGGAACAAAAATACACAAATGAAATGCAATTAAAGTAAGCAGAAAGTAAGTTTTTTCAGACGTTTTCCTCCAGGGTGTGTTTCCTCCATCCCAGCATGTTTCATTGCTCTCTAAAGTATAAGGGAAGAGGAAACACAGGCACTGGAGCATTATTCTGTTACATGTAATTTGCACTGGATTTGCTCACCTCACAAGCACTATGTGACAGCCCAGAGCAATTAATTTGTCATCAAGAACCAGAGCTAAGATCGTTCATGAAACCAGAATGTAAAGGACAAGGGGAAAAGGAAAAGCAGTTTTCAAATTATCTCCTTTCCATTCACTCCCACATCACAAACAGATGTGAGAAATGGAACGCTTCTTCCGCAAAGTTGACCGTATCCACCTACAAGATCCCCAAATCTGCAGAACATAAGTGCAGAGTACTTGGCTGCTCATCACTTGTGAGAATACTGAGAGGCAGCTGAGGGAACTGTCAGTCTCCTGGCATCATCTCAGGACCGTAGACTAAACCATGGCTACCTGCCATTGCCTCTTTACCAAAAACATCCACACTAGCAACAGGATACAGGAAAACAGCACTACAGCCACTCATTGCAGTTTCATCCAACTCCCATCACTTTCTACAGGTGGGCTCCTCTCTTGCTTTAGGACTTTGTGTCTTGCTCACTTTTCTCTCTATGTTCCGGCTGCTGGAGTCTTCATTCTTTCCTGTTTTCCATTATCTTAGTAATTATTTTTTTTTTCAGCTTGCTTTCAACAGCTTCTATATTTTAAGGGTGCAATTTATCTAATAATTAGGATTGGCCCAAATTTCAGCCAACAGCATCCAGGAATCTGTACAAATATCCTGCTTTGGCTCTCAACAGCAAGCCAGAAAATCAAAGGTTAAGTTTAACTAGATTTCAAGCTGAAATCCATTTCAAACATGCATGTTATAATTTTCTCATCCATACCCTGATTGTAGAGACCCAGCTTTCATCCTCTAAAGAACTGTCAGTCCCTTTCAGCCTCTTCTCAAATTTCAATGACAGTCTCATCTCTTTATACTCTTATAGTGTCTTACCCCATTTTTTCCTCATTTTTCATTTCCTACCTTCTTTCCATAGCAATTTTTCCTTCAGTTCTTCCCATTTTGATCTGTCTCTTTTGTGAGATCTCTCTACATCTATACTGATGTTCCCCTTGCCATTCTCCCACCACCTCCTCTTTCTCTCATCCAGTGCCTCTTCTTGCTTCTGCACACCAAATCAAGAGTCACCACAGACATCACGTCAGGAGCACCCACGTACCACCACATGTACAGGTACCCCCAGTGCAGCCCTCAGAAGCTGCTCCTGAGCACGAGGAACTGGGTTCTGTGGAACTGCCTGGCTTTCAGGGGTTGGAGGGTCTCCTGGAATTAAGGCCAATAGATCAGTTGATGCCTCTTCAGGCTATACAAGAAAGAGGGTTACACACTCATCTAGACTAGCCATTCTGTATGCTAGAGGATGACTAACTGAAATAAAAGTCACTTACACTTAACAGATAACAGTCACTTTTCATTTCAGTCGAAATGGTGATTTTTACTGTATATTTTATGCTCATCTATATCTTGCCATACTTAGTTGTATTGTGAATAGCATGTCAGTGCACAGAAGGACAGAAAAAGAGGCACGCCTTCTTGTCAGCTTTTGATTGAGAAATACAGTGTAATGGACCCTCATTAATTCAATTAATGCTAGTAAGACCAACACTGAATTATTAAATGATTTTGAACAAGTTCCAGATCAAATAACATAAAAGGATTCTTAAATGCAAAGTTTACCTGGCTCATTGGTATTGACAGCTGTAACTTATCTATAATTATTTATTATACCCTGTAAATTACAACCTTCTTTAAAATATGAACCTTCATCATAGTATCAACCATCGCACTTCTGCTGAGCAATGCCGAAACCTGGTTTTGAGCTGTTCTTCCTGAATTCTGTAGTGGGAAAATTAACACAGATGTTCTGGCATATATAACAAAGGCACCAGCATAGTAAAAAAAGGAATAATTTCTACCCATTTTCTCATAAAATAATAAATTTCCTTCATAAAAATACAAGACGCTTCATGATACATTTTATTCCATGAGATGGGATTGTTTGAAGGGGGAGAGAGGACGTATTGGGATGCCAAGATTACTGTTATTAGCCTGACAGGAAGCAATTTATGCCTTTTTATACCATGTGGCCTTCCAAGGGAGTCTTGCAAACTCAGACAGAAAGGGAGCACAGAGCTGCACCTAGGAATAAGCAACATTTCACTAGCATTACAAGGAATGTGTAACTATACTTCTAAATTATTTATTTTATTTGATGGCAAGACTCCCAATATTACTCAAAAAAAAAAAAAGATACAATAACTCAAATCGTTTCTGCACTTTTAATATGACAATAAATAGAACACAAGCCCACATCTGGCTTGGATCAGGACAGCACAATAGAAAGAAGTGTACCAAGCCAGTGGTAAGCCACCAACCTCATCTATGTAGAGTTGGAGAAAGGCACTTTTGTAATCCAGGCTGCTATGACCCCAAGGAATGTGTAAAACCAATCCACACACCTTTGGAAGGGCAACATTTATACGCTGGTACATATTTTGAGAGAAATTGCTAATTAAGGAACAGCATGCTGTACACTGAACCTGTTAAAAACTGCCATTGCATTTCAAACAATGATGACAAAAATATTTGTAGAATTAAAGAAAGGTATACAAGTCCCTCTTCAAGCATTAAAAGTCAACACCCATGAGTTTAGTGGGTTTTAAGCATTTAAAGAGAGAGACAGCATCCTCTGTTGGAGAGGACAGCTGAAACACAGTATTTTTTTTTCTTTTTTTAGGTGATGTTAGGAAAGGCTTGTGCAAGCCTTATCATGTTCAAATTATAATGAAATCTACACTTTTAAAATTATATTTCTGTAGCACCCTCCAGCACCCAGACCACACCAAGCCATTTTTATGGTGCATGTATATAAACCACAGCATTCTAGCACAGCAGTCCAGTACCACGTCAAGTTACGTAAAACCATTGTAGCTGTCTTCAGTGTTAAAGCGAACACGAGAGTCAGGAGGCCCTTCCAAAAGCAATACTCCACCTAGTATGATGGAAGGCAAGGACCAAGCTAAGGCACTTCTAGCAAAGCTCCAATCATTACAGATTAGCGTAACAATGCCTTCTTCTGCTTATAAATAAAAACACAGGAAGAGAAGTTTCCTCATTCTTGGAAATGTTAGCATATTTAAAAAAAGAAAAAAAAAACAAACAAACAAAAAAAAAAAAAACAAAAAAAAACAAAAAAAAAAAACACAACCATGACACCAACTAAAGCAAATAAACAAAGCCCTTCCTCACCCCCTAAGCTGTCAAATAAAGAACTGGCAGGTGCCAGGCAGCCATGGGGAAATGGGCTGGAACTAGAAAAGGTTACTGGCTGCATCTATTTCCTCAAGGCAGGATCAGCTCTGCCTACATCATTCTGACAATTGCTTAATTTAGCCTTAAAGGCCCTTAAGGAGGAAATGTCATCTAGAGATTTAACAGAGCATGTGTACCCCATCATTCAGTCTGCTCACAGAAATGCAGAACAAACCACACCTCTGCAAATCTTCCAGTCTGCAAGTGAACCGGTGACAACTGGAGCGAGGTTTCCTAGCTCTACTCTGCTTTTCTTTTTGACACCTAACCCAGGTTTCCCTGCTATGTTCATCATATTATAGAAAGAGTCATACTGGGAGTCAAGAGAGGGAATATCTATTATATCTAATTTTCTTCCAAAACACAGGGACAGACTAACTTAGTTTAATGTGCTTTGTTCTTTATGAGACTGTTTTCTTCTAGAAACTTTCAAAACAGTGTAACTATTTTCCTCCAGTATTTTTCTCAAAGGAAGTCAAGCCAATTAATCTACTTTTCCTTCAGCTTGCGCACTCCCTTAATATTCACTACAGACGTGCTGGCTGGCTTTACATCCCCTTCTGTAAACTGCACCTTTTCCTTTGCTTTTATGATCTACACTATCATCTACTTCTGTATCTTCCTTTGTCATGTAAGACAACATGATCCATAGTGAGGCATTTCATGTGCAAGGCATCTTTTGTCATATCCATTTTACTTCCTCTATTTCTGCATACAAAAGCAGTCCTTGTACCTTTTCTCAATGGCTTTTAATTTTATACATTTTAAGAAGGTTTAAAAGAAAACGACAAGACTGCCAGAAACCTGTAATGACTTATTCACTTCCAGAGTACTGTATCATACTTAACACCCACTGGAATATTCGCAGGTTTTGGAAGAATAGGGCCTAGACACCATTGTACTATTGCAAGGCATTTGTCATTGTGAAGGTCAATCCTTTCTACACTTCTGAAAAATACCACAGACAGTATGTAGTCATAAGCTTTGTTATAGAGCATTTTCTAATAGCTATAATATGCTGTTGTCTGCTCCAGGATGAGTAAGAAAAACCAATATCCAAGTCTCTTACACATACATTAAACATAGGCTTTTTAGTTGGCATATCGTCTTTGTGCTCTGAAGTCCATGGACAGATTGCAGCATTTGCAGTGCTTTTACCTCTTAACATTTGGAGAGGAAAGATGAATTGCTGCTAACCACATTCCTGAAAAGACTCAGAACCAGCACCTTTCCTTTTTTGTCTAATGAAAATAAACCAGTTGTAGTATTTCCATGTGCATGCTGACAAAAGTATTAAAACTTTGAGCTTTAAATTCCTACTTTGAGAGATTTCTTTGGGCTTAGTGCAAGAAAAACTTAAGACTCATTTTGCCCACTCTTCTTTAAGTTTTGGTAATCCCTGCTCCAGCTTTGGGCAGTGAATTCAAAACAGCACTGAAAATAAGGCCCACATATTTTTTTGTTTCTTATAGCTAAAAAGTAATCCAAAGATATGCAGCAGATTAGTGAATATGGGCAGAGTGCAATCTAATTAATAATATCTTGTGAGAATAAAAACTTGCATTTCTGAAAAATGTACAGCAGTAAGTAATTCTTCATTTCCACTACAGAGGACTACAGAAAGAGCTTCAGTATAAAACACACTGGGGTTTAGAATCCATGTGTATTCAGGAAGTATCCACAATAAATAAGCACTTTAGAATTACTGAAAATAACAAAAGACCCAACTATACGGAAATATTTTCCACAGAAGTCAGTAGACAGCTACAAATTCTTACATCTGCAGAATTTGTCCACAAGAGGTTATATTAGATCATCATCATTACTAGATGCTTCCTCTTCTCAGATTCTGGGATAAAAGACACTCCTGTGCGTGTCCATGCATTAAGCAAAAGTTCTTTCTGAAGCATCTTCCTCTCTGCCTGGCTCTCACTCTGAAGTGCACCATTAGAACTGTGTAGCTCCTGAGATTAAAATTTGTAAGAAAAATGCCACTATACTCAGAGACATCTGGGAACCTTCAGAAGGGCATTCTCCTCAAGCCAGCATTGGTCAGTGGAGCTGATTGCAACGAAAAGAACAATGCCAAATTGAAAGAGTTTTCTTTAATGTTAAATTTTAATCCAATTATAAACAGAGTTTGATGAAAGGAGTGGATTAAACAGAAAAAAAAAAAAAGGTAAACTAACTGACAATGCCTTTTCTCCTCCAAACATAGTTTATCACTCTCCTTTTCAGAAGAATTTCATCCAACTTTCTAAATAAAAAAGTCACCACAATGTAGAAGAGATCAGTATTAATTAGAAAGAGTAGCAATGCTCATATATAAGATAATGAATAATCAAAACTAAGCCAAGACAGAAACAGCAGTAACCTGGATCTGAAATTGAAGTCTTTTCAGACTGAAGAAACTAAAATGAAATGCATGCAGCATTTGACTTTTTCCCTGCCACTCTCAGAGAAGTTGCAAAGAGATTACAGTAATGCCATACGTAATATCAGACAGAGGAAAAGAAATTTTTTAAAATGGGAAATGAAGTGACACCGTCATACACTATTTCCAACACTTTCAAACTATTAAAAGTCAGTTCTCACCATTAGTTCACATAAAATGAGATATTATCTTCTGCTAACTTTCATTCAGTACATATATATTCAGTGACACAGTTTAATATGATGCTTTAAAACAGTCCTTGTATAGGTTAAAGAGATAAAAAGCCATTGTGTCCATCTCCAGTTACAACTTAGCAGTATCTCAGTCTGGGGATATTCAAGGAAGAAATAGTTTCAGGCTGAGAAAAGCACTACACCTTCTTTCTGAAACTGCCGTTGAAGATGCTGAATTTTGTCACACAAGGACTTCCTGCATAGGACCAACACTTTTCCAAGTCGTTTTCTGCAGCATCTGCTTCAGCTTGCAAAATATTATGTAAATCTGCACACAGCCTGCAAAACCATGGTTTTCAAAAATTAAGAATATAGGGTTTCCATGACAGATCCAGTGAGGGCAGGCTTTGTATCTTTATAGATCTTAACATTCACAATTGAAGTAGATGCACACTGATGGGCTCACAACAAGAATATGAGTAATCTTCATTTAAATCCCTTTGAGTTTTGAGAAGGGACTACAGTTCACATTCTACTTTCTGAACTAAGCAATGCTTCATGCAAATTAATAGTAATTAAAGGACATGTCCATCCCATATTGCCAGGCAGGCAGTCTATTCAGGGAAGTTACTGCTTCAGAGATGAATTTTGTACAGATTTCAACTCAACAGAACACGAGAGCCTCCTAACTTTTTCTACCTGAAAGAAATAATAAGCGGCAAAAAAAGCCAAAGTTCTGGACTGTTCTGTACTAGTAACATAATAAAGAAATACCAAAGGTTAAAACTCACATTAATCATAATAAGAAACATCCATGTTATTAAAGGTTCCTTTCATTAACACAGGCACACATCAGACATTACACCAAGGTGAACACCTCATATGTTAAAAATTTCAGAAAGTCATTGACAAATGGTAAAAATGAGGAGCAAAACAGGACTTTGCAAAACAGTTGCTTCATGAATATGTTTTTATATCAGCAGATCTTCCAGTCAAACTCAGCACATCTAATGTCAGGGCATAGTGGATCAAAGATACAAAGGCTATCTAAGTTTCCACAAGTTAAGAACATAGCTGTAAGATAGGAACTAGCAAAAAAAATGGCCAAGTAGTGAAAAGGCACTATACACCAAAAAAAAACCAACAACAACAAAAAAAAAGAAACAGAAAACCATCACCAAAACACCTTTTTTTTAAAAAAAACAAAAAAAAAAAACAAAAAAAAAACAAAAAAAAAACCAAAAAAAACCTCACACATCAAGGAAAAGGAAACCAAGAACCAAAAGTAATGGTCTGACAACTGGTATACAATAAATATTTTTGTGTTTTTGTTTTTTTTTTTTTTTTCTCATTGGAAAGCAGGTTTTCTCAACACACTCGTAAGTGAGGCATATTTTTTAGAAATGTTTATAAACACGTATATATACTCTTATTATTTATACAGTCAGATTACACAAGCATTTTGTGTTAGTGGACTGACTGCGTTTTGCACAATACATGCTCCATTGAATCAGCAGTAGTTCAGACAGCTCCCAATCAAGCAGCAGCCTTGCACACTGTGCTCCATATCAATCAACACCTTTCACACATCTGTCAGACACTGTTCTGAGAGCTCATGCTGTCTGAAGGTCAAGCTCCTTCCTATTACAGTCAGTACACCCAGAGAGTACAGCAATGCCAGCCATGAAAAGTTCCCATCTGCTACTCCAACTATCCTATTATCCAACCTTCTGACAAATCTTGAAGCCAAATTAATGACAGTTTTCAGGTGGACCTTGTGGGTACATTTAATCTTTTTGAGATTTATCTTAATACAAGATATACTAAGCTTTAAATCTAGTTAAAGTAACGTTCCAACAAGATCTAAAAAGTATGGGAAAACAATTTCTAACATGCCCTAATTCTTACCACTGAGCACAGAAAACAGTATCAGTGTCAAGTGTGAATGTTTGAATGCTTATTTCTTTAACTAAATCGAAAATAATTTTGAGGTCCAGAAGGAGGTTCTTGCGACTTTGCAAGTCACAGGGAGCTGGATCTGCTGTTGCGATGGTGCAGGGCACAGGCTGAAGGCGTAGGGAGAAATAACAAAGGAGAACAGCCTCCAGATGGCAACCATAAACTCATGACATAGCCAACTATCTCCTCTAGCATATTTTACATATTGACAGCTACAGTGACTTATAACATTGTCAATGCAACCTCTCCATCTGCAAAATTTTCATCATCATACATACTTCTATCAAATCTCAAGTTATTTTTTGCACTGTGGCACTGTTTTATTTTACTGGGTAGTCTGACACAATTCATCTAATGTACCTGATGTACATTAGAAGTGATGGGTAGATCACATCTTCCTTACAAAGTGCATTAGATACATATCATAAGGATGAAAACATCTCTATTTTATAGCAAAAGAAGTCTAAAATGGGCTGTACCTGAAAATTCTTAAATTCTAAAAACCTGCGAAGAATCTTTAGAAGCCTTTCAGCACCATTTAAGGACAAAAAGTAGGTCTGCTCTGTTTCCTTAAAAGAGCAAGACTGCAGATTTAGTATTTAAATGTTCAATTAGGCATTACAGGAAAAGATACTTCAGATAACAACATCCATCAGAGATGAAGCTACAAAGCTTTCAATACCAGAAGTATTCTTTTCAGGAGTTTGAAAAATTTCATTCATCTCACCACACTGAGAGAGGTAATGGAATAAACAGACTTGGTGGATTTCATATTACTAAAAATAATATGCTCAGAGTACAAGTAATTCAGATTCTCAGTCAGTCTATCTTTTACCACTCTATTTTATTCAAAGTGTGATAACTTACATGAGGTATATGATTTATTTCTATCCTTTTCAGCATCTGATCTGAAGCAAAAGTGTGTCTTAACTGCTTTAAGAAGAAAAAATTTTTTTTTTGAGCAGAAGAAATATTAAAAAAAAAAAAATCAAAATGCATGAAAAAAAAAAAATTTACATTCTTTTTTTTTCCCCTGAAAGGAAGTATGGTAAGAAATCAATGATTTATTGGCTTCTGAAGTGCAAAGAGTTAGATGGCAAGCCTTTGCTATTGCTTTATGAGACACTCTCATGAAGCAGCAGGTGAGGTTCAAGAAGTATGTTCAGGTGCAGCACCAAAGCCACCCAGTATGCTCCAGCACTGGTAAGCAGTACTAATGATTTGTGAATGCACTCCAAGTACTGGCATGCAAACAAGGCATCCTGAACAATCTTCTCTGCTTCCAAATTTACCACATTTATTACAGCCTGAAAAAAATATTTAGAAAGTAGGCCAGGTTTTCACTCAGCTAAACTTGGCCACAAACACACAGACAATCTGTCAGGGATCAGCAGCAGCATCACAAAGAAACACAGTCTCTTTTGTGTAAAGCTGGGTAGTTGAGAAGCCTGCAAAAAGAACAAGGTATCGGGCTTTAAAAATACCCAAAACGAGAAGCTGCACAACAATCAAAGCTGCTTGAGTATAATCACCCAAACAGACTGCTGCCATATTTGAGAGGACAGATATGAGAACTAATGTATTTTTCTTCAGCCTACACTATAACAAATAGCTGAAATAACATAACCAGAAATTTAGGAAAGTTTATGATACAGAAGGGATACAAGCTATAAACTTTTACCTGCAAAAGCAAATCATGCTCTGTTTTAGATGCAAGTTTTCAACAAGGAAATAGAGACCCACGCCTTTCTTTTGTTATTTTATTCCCTCTTTCACATAGCCCTCACACTGGTCAACTTGCTTAACCTCTTGAATCCAAGTATCCCAGGAGGAAGAGACAATTTGTCCTCATGCCCAGGAAGATTTTACAGTAGGCTATGTTTATAATACTCACTAAACATTTCATGCCAAAGTTCTACAACTAAAACTCTGTATAACAGAGCATTTGTTTTACTATAAGTATATGCTGAAATTAATTTGGATGCAGAAGTGATGTAAAATCCTCATGACAGCATATGACAGGCTGGAATATCTGACATCCTAGGATATTTGTGGATAGTGGGGAAGGAGATAAGAATCACTCTCCCACATGCTACATAAAACTTTCTATCTCAAACCATCCAGTCTAGGTGTTGCAGATCACCTACTATCACCCTGCCATATAGCATCTGTAGACTCATCTTCTCAACATCTCTGACAACAAATATGCCAAAACTTCTCAAGAAACATTTCTAACGGAGAGTCAGAAAAACATTTTGCTACAATCAGTGCTTACACCATTTCCCTGGCATCATCCAATCTTCTGAATTTTGGAACATGGCAAGTAGCATCTTTTTTTTTTTTTTTTGCTGCCTCTATTTCTCCTAAAGATAATGACTTGTAAGTCAGCTCAAGATGTCTATAATTCATTTCTCCAGCACTGTTTGCTGATGTCCCTTATGCTTTAAAAATGTATTAGCAGGAAAATATTCATTCCCACCTTCAATTTAACTGACCTTTCAGATGATGAGGTGTCTCTGGAACATAAGCTCCAACATGCCTCTTCTTCACTGTCAGTCACCCATCAGAATTCAAAGCTCTCTTAGTTCTAAAGAGGTCCCTTAGGAAGATCAAAAGCCAAGCTTCTGTGTAGCAAAGATTAACTCAGAATTAAAATCTCATTTCAACTCTGAAGACATATTTGGTTTACCAAATGTTTTTGTCCTCCAGTTGAGAATAGCGGACACATGAACTGGCTTCAGACTATCTACTCTTTACTGCTGTTACTGTGAGCTTACTGAAAATGGTTCCCCTTGTCCTGAACAGGTTCATTTAAGGTGACTGAAGTTAGCTTGTTAAGAAAAAACAAAACCACACCAAAAACCCTGGTGATATTTTAGAGGCCAAGTGTTAGCAAATGAAATCTATCCCAGAATAGGATTGTTTACAAGATCTTGCTAAATTGCCTTTAATGCTAAAAGTGTGGTATCAGATCTGCACATGTAGCTTTTAAAAATGTCCTTTTCACTCAGGAGCGCAGTGCCTGTCTCCTCCTCATTCTTCACCAGCTCAGTGACACCAGTTTTTCTGTTACAGAAAAATTGAAAAAAAGACAAAAGAGTAAAATTCACACAGAGTTACTCCCAAAAAAGCAAACAAACAAAAAAGATAAATTTCCTTGATCTTTTCTCTCCAGAAGAAACATGAAGGGCCATGGTTTAGCGGTGACCCGGCAGTGCTGGGTTAATGGTAAGACTTGATGATCTTAAAGGTCTCTTTCCACCAAAATGTTCCTATGATTCTACTTTCCCACACCTGCTCCACCCCTGCATGCAAGCTATTCACCTCCACAATCTCTTTCCTGCAACACAGCTGCCCGTGCTGTGCCACACTGAGTCACACAAGTGGGGCTGAGACTTGAAACCAAGACCTGTCAGGACAGGTATAGCTCTCCTCTTCCAATAACTGAAGACCCCAGTCTCCCTCCTAATCCCAAGTGGCAGACAATCGGCCAGCAAGAGCAGCTCATCGTGCAGAAGAGGCAGTCAAGATTGAAAGGCATGTGCATCGTGGAACAAGGACTAAGTAAACCTTCCTGTAGAGCTATGAGCTCAAAGAGACCTTACTGGAGGGTAAATGCCTGAAGTTTCTGCCTGTTGCCATGCAATACATCCAGTTTCCCTGACAATAATTCCTTCCCTATCCACACTCCAGCAGGAGGTTCTTCTCAGTAATAAAGCGCATATCTGAAACACTGAGCTGCTGAAACCTTTTTTTATATGGGTCATATTGAGTTGGATACTCACAGGAAAGGCAAAATACACATCCATTACACAATGGCATTTTTTAAACATTTGAAAAATTTACATTTCTCTTGGTCTCCTCTCTAGGTTTGATGACACTAATTCCCTATTATGGTATCTAATTTAAGGTAAACTTCCTCAGATCTCATATTCCTTTTCTTGTTTCCTTCTGGACTGAAGCTGGGCCACATCTTTTCTACAATGTCTTACCAAAGCTGAAAAAACCAAAATAATTACTTTTCATGCCTTACATAAAGCCCTGTTTAAACTTAGTGTAATATTTACACTTTGTAATTACATGACATCCTCACACAGACTGCCCAAATCCCACACTTATTTTCTTCCTTGTCCAACTATGTTGAATACAGACCTTTGCAGAACCCCAAGCCCCCTCCCTCCCACTGCCTCCTCCTGATGTGTGCTAATCAGCTCAAAAGAAGTAACACAAAAAGCTGACACTACAGAACTTAAAAGCTCTCATTATGACTTTTCTATGGCATCAGCTTCATGACACATCTGGTCCCAGATACGGTAAATAGAGTACTAACAGAAACATTCAACCTCGTTTGGGGTCTTTGACTTCATATTTTTTTATCATAGTCACAAAGACCTACCCTCTCCTATATCAAACAACTCATTTAGCTTGTTTCAGAAGTTCATAAATCATTCACCTTAAGAGAATTAACATGCAAAGACCTTATTATCACCACAGCAGGCAATATTTCCCCAACAGTTCAAAAAGACTGAACTTGACCAAAGAAAAACAAAAGTCATAATAAATATGATGCCAACAGGGTGTCTGGTTGAAGAGCACTTCCACATCACGCAAAAGCAGTCTTCAAAGACTTTGGTATGTTTTTATCCTGACCTCTTCAGTCTTCTTCCTCATTTCCATTATCACAATAAAAATGACAAAACTCCTAATAATAATTGTGATACATAACTTACATCCACAGCCATGACATCACAGTCAATCCATGTAGATTAATGAAGAGAATAACTCCTTTTGAACAGCAGATATCATTATTTAAATACCACAAAGTGAATTATAGCTCAGTATATTACCTGCAGTGTCAATCACACTATGCAGTTCTTCAAAACAGGCTTTAAATTAAGCTGCAGCAGTCACCAGCATCATTTCCTCATGCTTAGGCTTGCCCTTGCTTAAAAGATTCTTCAAAAAGCAAGAAGACGACATTTGTAATTTTATTTTAATTGAAAGTTTTTCTGGATCACTTTGGGCTTCAGAGCTACTATCAAATACAAAAGAATAATGAATAAATGTCTCCAAATCTATCATAACTTCAAGTTATGACAAGATGGTTGCAGATAATCTAAATGAGCAGGATTTAAAAAAAAAAAAACAAAAAAAAACAAACTATCAGCCTATCTGTCATTCCCTTAGTTATGTCAGTATCAGAATATCTGTATTTTTAGGACTTGATGTGAGAGGATGATTTCTACTGCTTTTTGGTCTTGCTGGCTTCACACTGTGGGGCTAAAAAATCAGGGTTTGCTAAATACATTGTAACTGCAACAACTGACACCTTAGTACACTCAAGTCTAACAATATAGAACATTTATTTGTCTCTTGTCAAATTGCCTATTTGCCACTTGCTGTGAAAGTGGTCTCCACAAAGTTAGACAACATGGCTGTGCAGAAAAGCCATGGGCTGTTTTCTCTCTTGCCCAACAGCTTGTAATGTGACCTTCAGTAAACCACCTCCTTTTTGAGTCTCCATGGAACAGAGGTAACGTGTGCTGCTTTCATGTGCTATGTATGGCCAAGCTACAAGGATGATGCATACTGCTCAGAGGTGACACACTCAATATAAAACTTGCACTTGCTTCAGCAAGACAGAATTTTACCCTCTGAGGATTCAAAAAATATTTATTCATTACTGAAATTGCCAAAAGACACATTTAATACCTGCTGATGAAGAGACTGAAAATGGACTACTAATATGGCAAAATGACACAGGAATGTAACCAAATTCAGCCATTCTGTACCTTCAGTACATTTCTTCTGAACGTCATTAATGCAAAATGAAATTAATGCCAAACAGTCAGGACACCAAAATTAAAACATTTAAAAGAAATGCCACACTGAGAAAGCCACACCCCAATGCCAGCTGGAGAACAGAAAACACACCAGCTAGAGTATAACCCGAAAGGCCTTCAGTTTCTGAAACTTAATCTTCCCCTCGGACCTTATTTCTTTCTTGCAGCTAAGACTCAAGGAGTAACAAGGTCAGTCTACTTCTCAGTGATTCTTTCTGGACTCCTAACTGCACAGCTCCATGATCTGCCTCACAGCAAACTCAAAACTCTCCTGAATGAAAATAAAATAAAATAAAATCAACCCAACCTCCAGCTGTGCCACTCTGAAATCTTTCTCATATGGTTTAAAATGCACTTCATACTGTAAGCCAAAGGAAGAAGGCAAAAGGCAGAGGCTACTGCAAAGAAAAGCCTACCCAACTGTGTTCTTCCAAGGTGGGACTCTGTTACGCTCACCAAGAGAACACACCATTACAGGCATTCATCGGACTCATGAAGACAAAATTATTTATTACACAGAAGTCTATACTGAGGAGCTACGTAACGCATAAGTAGAACTGGAATTGGGTATTTTTGAGTGTAAATTTTCTGAATAAGATTCGTGTTTGGAAAGCAAAGTCAATACCTACAGCCTAATTATGAAGGATTAGCCATGTGCAAAGGTAGGAAACTTTGTCAAAATGTCTCTGTCTTTCGCCTAGTTGTTAACAACTCTGAAATTAATGACCTGCACTGCTTACAAAGTAAGAGTTCAATGTATCTCTTGTTTATTGGAAACAAGAAAAACTACAATAAACAACAAGGCAGCTTAATCATTACTCTTCTTAAAAGCTACATCACCTTTGGGTATTGAAAGTGGGAGGACTTAAGGGCAGTGACTTGTATTCAAATACTCCTGATGCCATCAAAAAAAAAAAGTTTACTTCATCAACTATAGCATTTAAAAAAAAAAAATTTAAAGGAGTTTGTACTAGAATTCAACTTGAAGTGAAAAAGAAAGAGGGTTTCTTCATCCTTTATAAATGACCAATTTTGCTAAACTCATAATGATTGTGTTCAGTCAAGCATGGCATCTATAAACGGAATCCTCCTCAACATACCTTTCTGTTGTATGTAAAATTAAGTTTGAAAGTATTCAAGAGGCCAAAAGAGAAACCTACTGCTAACGAGGCTAAAAATATGGGAGGGAAGGAGCGTTTTTTACAAAAAACAACTAGTATGCCAATTCACTAACAACTGATGGATCTACAGTAACAACACAGGAAAAAAAAAATCTAAAAGTAGTAGTACTTTTCTACATTAGGTGCTTTTTTTTTTTTCACTTTGAAAAAAACAGAATCAATATATTAAAACTAGTAGCTGCAGCAACTAGCACCAAAGACTATTTTAAAAGCTATCCAAGGAAAATATAGTCCAAATTTAAGGAAAAAGAAATTTTTATTTCAGTGGTATCATTCACTGAAGACAGTAATTCAACTTTACAATAAAGTAAAGAGCCATTTATTTTACCAAAAATTTTAAAAATTAAAAATAAGAAGGCTGTACTTAAAGACTGATGGACTTCAGTGTGAAAAAACTCTGAGCAAGATTAAGGGATTGAAAGAGCTAGCAAACTAAGTAATCTTGCTATGAAGATCTTCAGGGAAATTAATAAAATTAATATTTGAATCTATACACTGGAATAATACAGAGACTTTGCTGTTATGGCCGCTCCCCCAAGACGGTATCAGAGAATAATTTCCAATTTTGGTGCTCAGCTATTGAAGTGTTCAGAAAAGAGACACAAGAACGACTGAAGGGACTGAAAAGCACATTTTACAACGAGCACGCCAAAACACATCATCTCATTAGCTTGTCGTAAAGAAGGCTAAGAGGCGAGTTAATACAAATTGAGACTAAAGAGCTCTCTAAACCAACTGTAGCCATACTGTCTCAGGGTCACCATATAGTGGAGGGAAAAAAAAAAAGAGGAAAAGAAAAGCTGTAAAACTAGCTACCTTTTCAAAGTCCTCAGAAGAGTAAAAACAAAAGCTAAAAGGCAGCATTCTTTTTAAAGAGCAATATTTAGAACATGAAATAGAACATTGGAAAGAGCACTAACAAGGACTGCTCTTCCTTTCTGTCTGCCCTGTGGTAGAGCTGGCCAAAAAAGCAAGGGCGACAGACGGAAGGAAAGCTTTGTTACATGAACCTGCCTCAGTCAGCCCACTGGAGCTATCAGAAGAAAAAACGAAGCTGTCAGCAATTACACAGTATAAATAAAGATGATGTGCACGTATACTGATGACAGCAACATTTCAAACAGTATTTACACAACTGGTTGCATTTTAAGGCTTTTTTTTTTTTAAGAAGTCAGCTAAAAGCTGAATGGAGAGAAACCAATGGCAATATGCTTTTTTCCTAAAGGCATCAGGCCAGCTGTGATTCTCTACACAACCTTTTGAGATGCATATTTAAATGAATATTTATATTTTTTGTCTGAAAATCATATTCAGCAAAAAAAAAACCAGCAGATGTTATTGCTTTTCCCAGTGTAGGTTTCTGTCCCAAATTAGTACCCAGCACTGAAGGTGCCCAAACTCACTCTGCTCCTTGCCAAGCAGGGAGCAGCGAACCACAGCCCACAAGCCAAGCTGGATGGTAGGGTCCACATCAGTCTGTACACATTTTTGAGACCTTACTTCTAAGACATTATTATCTCAAAATCTTTATGCACATGAAGTCTGTGTTCACAGAGGCAAGCTTTTCACTTCGGAGCTGTATGGACACAGACCTTTAACTTTGTGAGACTGCTCTGTGACATGATCTCAGGGTGCTGATCTTACAGTGCAGCCTGTAAACTGCCTCCTAGTTCCACACAGTCAGAGCTACAGGAGATGCATAACCTCTTCTGCTAGCACTATGGACAGCCTGCTATTGCCAACACTTACAGGTGTGCCACAGCATTATTCCTTGTACCTACCCTTAAAAAAAAAAAAAAAAAAAATTTTACAAATTCCTTACAAGGGTTGCCAAGCATTGGAAAAGGTTGCCCAAAAACCTAAAAAGGGGAAGAACCGGGGGCCCCCCCATAGCTACCCTTAAAAAAAAAAAAAAAAAAATTTTACAAATTCCTTACAAGGGTTGTCAAGCATTGGAACAGGTTGCCCAAAGACCTAAACAGGAGCAGAACCTGGAGCACCTCAAATTCAATAATGATCTTTCTTTAAGAAAGAGGTTGAACTAGAAACCTCTTGAGTTCCCTCTCCAACCTGACTGATTCTATGACTGCTCATTTCAGTCAATACCAGTCTGGACTCTGCTGACTCCCCTCCCATGACAACAGTACATAATATTTGATATATAAACTGACTGCAGTAGAAAGCCCAGATACCTTGGCAACTTCCTCTTTCTCAGATAACAACCTTTGCAACTTCTGCTAAAAGCACACTGTCACTTGCAGGGACACATGACGTATTTATCCTCTTTTAGAACTTTTGCTGAAGAGCAGTTTCATACAGCACGTTGCGAAAGTGAAAAGCATCAACTACACCTTTTTATTTCTGTACAGAACTGCACCCAGCCTCATGCTTCCCAGATTGCCAAGCAGATGCTCTGCCAGCTCCCTTGGCTTTACACAGCAGAAAACCTGAACAGCAGGCAATTGTAATTGTTTTCTTGAGGACCCTGCTGTTTCACCATCTTTCTTTTCATCTCTCCTCCCCTCTCATACTCCCCACATTCCTCCACTTTTTATATAGACCTGGTGCTTTCCATTCTCTATATCACTGGCTCATCAGAAAATCCCAAGTTAAGAATGGTCATTGCTCCTGTTTTCCCTTCCTAAGTACCCAACACCCAAATCCAATACTGGATAACTGATTAAGAAACAATGAGCAACAACAAAAACTACAACATCAACCACATGAGATAATTTCAGTCTTAAAAACGATCACAGGAAAAACATATCAAAGAACTGTTTGGTTAGTTCAAAGCCCAGTAAGTAGTGAGCCCAGTCAGAACTAGTGTACCTAATTAATTTAACCACATTTTGTATCATGTCTCTTTGAGGGAGAAGTCATTTTTCTGCATAACACTGAAAGGATCTTGTGTGTGTGTCAAGTCACAAATTCAGATTTAACTTTATTCATACACATTCCTATTTTATGAGTGTATCTGCACATGTATTTTTCCAACACCACTGAAGGTAAAGATTGACTGTTTCTGGAAAGTAACATACATGCCTCAAGAAGCACAGAACCAGGAACAAAAGGGCTGGGATTCCTTTGCCTAATATAACTGCTTGCACTCTATTTTAGAATAAAGGAAGAGAAATAAATGGGCACTGGACACAGAAAAAGCAACAAATCATTCTTTGCTAATCCCTCACTCAAACAAATACTACGTAAAACTAGGCAAACTACATCAGACAAAATACTAATTTCTTGTCTGTTCTCAGTCTGTTTCTAAAGTGCTTGAGCTCCAGGTAAGGATGTGCTTTGGCATTAGGACAGTCTGAATGGCTGGACATGGGTGAGAAATGTCTTCTTGATGTGCTATACTGTAATGTCTTGTGTCCGTGGATGGGTAACAGGGACCAGGAGGAACACTTTACACATTGGAAGCAGGAGTGCTGGAGCCCACCCAAAGCCAAGGAAATGGAGGAACCTTGACCCAGTCATGAGGCTCAGGCACCCCAATGTGTGAAGTGCTCACAGGGAAGTGCTGCTCAGCTAGTCCTGGACACGTGAGTTGCAGCATTAGTATCAACTGACAATCCTGTTGTCTATGCTTCAGAGTTTATTCATCTCATAATTAAGTTCTCATAAGTACCCTTGACTTAATTTGGAAGAGTACACGCAGAGAGAGAGAGAGAGAATGATTTACAAGAGTAAAAACAGGAATACTATTAAAAATTAAAAACACTTAACAATCACAGTAGCAGTAATCTCACAGTAATACCAGGTATATTCTCAAAATGCAACTTAGCAATAGAGGACTTTGGCACACACCAAAATACTGTGCAGTAAGTAATAACCCATTATAATCCATGTGTTTTATAGCATCTAAATGGAGCCTGCTCCAACAGGGACCATGTAAACCAAAACAAAATGTGAAAGCAAAACTATTTTTCATATTGAAGCAGGGGCAATTCCATGAAGTATCCATCAAATAAGACTGAATTAACATATAATTCCTCATCATTTTAAAGAACAGAATCACTCACATTCTTATTCATTGTATTGTACAATAGGTTTTGGTTTCACTCACCTCACACCTTTCAAGGAAGCAGCCTGTTATCACCAATAGAACATCAAGTTTTGCAAGCTTGATATTCAAGCAGAAGAAATACATGCACTAAAATAATTGCTTTCTGGACCAAAGCAGCAAGAGGGACTAAAATCTAACCCTATGTATCACCTTAGCCCAGATTATTTTGCATCTTAGTTGAAGCTGCAGGACCATTACTCATTTTGTCACAGGAAGAAGAGTCACTGCTGACCCTTTCAGAAAACAAGGGTCACTCATTTTAGGCTCTAATAAATACATAATTTCTAACAAGCTTGTTTTCTTCCTATTTTTATAACTAAAATATTAGTCATAAAGCATAAAATATTACAACAATTGGAAATGAAAAAACACATGTGTATGGAAGTAAACAGATGCAGATTTTTCTCAGTGTTAGGAAAAAAGATTTTGGAAGCAATCTTAGAGCACTGAGGTAATTTCTACATGGACTAGACATTTAACAGTTTGGCCTAGGGATCCTTCCCATCATCCAGAAAAAGAGGTAGCTACAAAAACTTGTTGAAAATCACAGGAAAATTAGCTAGCCTTTCTGTTGCAGGTTTACATGGAAGCAGCAGCATCTTCCACAGTCCAAAGACTGATAATATTCTTTTTAATTTTTTTTCCAGGGACAATTCTTCAGTGTATTTCTAAAGTCATGATATTTCAAATAGTAAATTAAAAAAAAAAAGTCACTAGTGCATGAGTCAATTTAACTCATTCTGGGACTTATCTCACAGTCCCAGTTGTTTCACTTACTAGTCTAGTTTCTCACTAGAGAAAGTCTCTGGGAAGATGAATCATAGAATCATCATAGAATGTCTGGGCTGGAAGGGACCTCCAAAGGTCATCTAGTCCAACCCCCTCCGCCCCCCCATAAGCAGGGACATCTCCAACTAGATCTTCACCATGAGAGTGGTGAGACCCTGGAATGGGTTGCCCAGGGAGGTGGTTGAGGCCCCATCCCTGGGGGTCTTTAAGGCCAGGCTGGAGGAGGCTCTGGGCAGCCTGATGTAGTGGGAGGTGTCCCTGCTCATGGCAGAGGGGTTGGAACTGGGTGACCCTTGTGGTCCCTTCCAACCCTGACAGATTCTGATCTGTTTTAGCAGAGGACTTTAGAGCCCTAATGGCTCAATGGTTGGACTTGATGATCTTGGAGGTCCCTTCCAACCTAAATGATTCTATGATTCTAAGCTACTCAGACCTTCATCTAACCTGATCTTGAATGTCCCCAGGGATGGGGCCTCCACCACCTGTCTGGGCAATGAGCAGCAGAACACGAAATATTTTGTCTACTCAATCACTGAAGTTTTATAAAGATAAAAAAAAATTTCTCTAGCTCACCTACGCAGAGTAAGCAGAAGTCTGAGAAAAAAATTTAAAGGACCTTCTGAACAGAAGTAACAAAATCCAAAATGTTGTCAGTGTCACGTTTTCAATTACACATGTGTATTTCCTATTGTTGGCACCTTCATGTACACCTCAACCCAAAATTTCTAGTGTAACATAAAACCATGTGGGAGTGGAGAGAATTCCCTCCATCACAAAAAAACCAATAGGGTCTTATTGGTTATCTAGATAAATTTTCAGCAAATGAAATCGCATAAACTTCTTCACAACCATATTCCTAGGTCACATGCTTATGGTTTGCTTCAGAAGCCAAAGAAAAACTACTCAACTCCTTGAATTCAGCTGATATTTGGAAATGCCTCTGCCTGAAAAAAACTACTCTGCACAAGACTTTTATCCAAAAACTACCAATTAATTTACAAGAATTATGTCGCAACCAAATGGAACACAATGAGGTTTGCTTCACTCCTATAAAGAATCTCCTAATCTGTCCATAAAAAAAGCTTGCTCAGAAATAGTAGTGTGTTTATTTAGTCCCTCATTTACCCACTAAAAACTATTCTTGTTAATACCCTGGGACAGGGGGGAAAAACAAAAAAAACACAAACAAACAAAAAATCAAACAAACCACAAATACCCAACATAAACAGAGGTATAACAACAAACTAGCATATATAACTTTATACCAATGCACAGTAACCGTTAAAAGGATTTCCTTTCTGCATGATGAAAATGTGAGAAATGAAAGGAAAACTTACATCCACTATGGACAGTTACTTTGGTTCATGCTTTCATTTTTAAGTAGCTTCTTTTCACCTTAAAAGATTCTTTAAAATCCTGTCATTGCTTATGTATGTGCTTCTCCTAAAAGTACTCTGATCTGAATGCCAAATTACCTTGTGTGCCAGGCAAATGCTTTTTATAATAAATAAAAATGATTTTTTGGTTGCCTCCTTGATATTTTTCTAAAATATCGTAATTGCATCTTTTGCTTACTGAACAGATGTCTCATATTCTGCTTTTAACATCTAGGTATTTTTTCCTATGATACATTAAAACATAATTATTTCCTGCTCAGCAGGTGCCACACAGCATTACTCCATGGTTAGCCAATCTATTTGATATATCTAGCATGGACTGGAAAGCTTCTTTTTATTTTTATAAAAAAGAAAAAAAGAACTGGAGGGAAGGTTAAAGAGCCTTACCAAAACTGAACCATTTTGACTTTCACAGCATAATTTCCACGATAACTTTTCTTAACCCCCTTCTACTGTTAAAATCGTGCAACCTGAGGGCTTATCAGCTTGCTCACAAAACAACTAGATGTAATGAACCCAATGAAGCAGGCGATTGGGAAAAGCCAGCATCAAGGGCAAATCATGCTGACTAACCTGATCACCTTCTACAACAAAATAACCTCTTCCGTTGACACAGGGAGAGCAGTGGATGTTGTTTACCTGGAGTTCAGCAAAGAGTTCAGCACTGTTTCCCACAGCCTTCTCCAGCACAAACTGGCAAGGTACAGGCGGGATGTGCAGTCTGCAAGGTAGGCATGAAATAGGCTCACAGGTCACACTCGGAGTGTGGGTGGCTAATGGTTTTTACTCAGGCTAGCAATCTGTCACAAGTCGTCCCTCCAGGGATCAATACTGGGCCCCACACTGTTCAACATCTTCATAAATTATCTGGATTATGAGATTGATAGCACCTTCACCAAGTTTGCTGGTAACACAACAGAAGGAAGAGCCATCTTAGAGACCTGGATGGGCTGGAAGCGTGAACTAGCAAGAACAGTATGAAGTTTAACAGACAAGTGCAAGGTCCTGCACCTGAGACAATGCAACCAAAGAGCCCTGTACAGGCAAGAATCTGCGTGACTGGGGAGCAGCCTTCCTCCGAGACACCTGGGAGTTCTGGTGCACAACAAGCTGAACATGAATCAGCAATGCACCACTGCAGCAACAACGGTAAATCGGGTGCTGGCCTGCATCCACAGGGGCATTATTAGCAGAGATGAGGATGTGATCATCCCACTCCACTCACTGTTTCCCATGCCACACCTGAAATACCGCGTCCAGTTCTGATCCCCACAATTCAAGAAAGATGTGGACAGACTGGAGAGGGTCCAAAGGAGGACCACAAAGACAGCCAAAGGACTGGAGAACCTGCCCTGTGAGGAAAGGCTAAAAGGATTAAACCTTTTCTCCCTGGAGAAGGCTCACAGAGGACCTCATGACAGTACTCCAGTACTTAAAGGGTGGCTAACAAATGGGACAGAGGCTCTCTCTTCATAAGGAAGAACACTGAGAAGACAAGGGGCAACAGGTACAAGTTGTACTGGGAGCAGTTTCATCTCAACAGAAAGCAAGAACAGTATGAAGTTTAACAGACAAGTGCAAGGTCCTGCACCTGAGACAATGCAACCAAAGAGCCCTGTACAGGCAAGAATCTGCGTGACTGGGGAGCAGCCTTCCTCCGAGACACCTGGGAGTTCTGGTGCACAACAAGCTGAACATGAATCAGCAATGCACCACTGCAGCAACAACGGTAAATCGGGTGCTGGCCTGCATCCACAGGGGCATTATTAGCAGAGATGAGGATGTGATCATCCCACTCCACTCACTGTTTCCCATGCCACACCTGAAATACCGCGTCCAGTTCTGATCCCCACAATTCAAGAAAGATGTGGACAGACTGGAGAGGGTCCAAAGGAGGACCACAAAGACAGCCAAAGGACTGGAGAACCTGCCCTGTGAGGAAAGGCTAAAAGGATTAAACCTTTTCTCCCTGGAGAAGGCTCACAGAGGACCTCATGACAGTACTCCAGTACTTAAAGGGTGGCTAACAAATGGGACAGAGGCTCTCTCTTCATAAGGAAGAACACTGAGAAGACAAGGGGCAACAGGTACAAGTTGTACTGGGAGCAGTTTCATCTCAACAGAAGATAGACATCTTTTACAGTGAGAAATATTGATTGGAACAATCTCCCCAAGGTTGAGTCCCCACCACCAGAGGTTTTCAAGATGTGATTAGACAGGGTGCTGGATAATCTCATCTAGGCTCCCATTCCCATGAAAGTTTGGACCAGATCGTCTTTCAAGGTCCCTTCCAACTTAGCCTGTTTTATGATTCCATGATTGTTATTTATGAAAGCAAATGCAAAAAGGTTTATAGCTACTTTAGCTTTGCTCTACCTTTACCCTGCCAAGAGTTTGAACATCCTAAGAAGACTGTGAAATCAGCAGGGCTGTTGTAACCTTTCTGTGGCAGGTTTAAGGTTTAGTTCATGCCACTAGTTCTTTACACCTTCACTTTAACTTCCTAAAAGAGTCAAGAACAACATGTTACAGGCCATTTCAGTCCAAGAACCCATAAGTTTTCCTTTAGATAATACAGACATTATGGTAACTGAGTTTTCAAGGCTCTGTTAAGGCTCATGGTAGCCAACCTTCAGAGATGAAATGATCCCATGTTTCTTAAATTTCTCCACCTGAAGGAAATGAGACTAAAAAGAAAAAAAATCTATGAAACAAAGCTATATGGCTGAAATAGAGCAGAATGACATACTTTATCCAACCTATTTTAGAGAAACTTATTAAATCCCTTAACTCTTCTCAAAAATATTTTCCTTTTGCATTTTTTTTTCCCTTTTTCTTCAATCACAGGGATTGTTATCCTCCTTCTTCCAAAGTAATTTACATCCAAGTGAATTAAAGAAATGAGATATTATTTCTCACAAGCATTCTTATTCTATAAGAAAAGCAAACAAGATGCAGAACTACTTCACTACAAAAGCAGTCCACATTGTTCCTAGACCATACATTAGCACATCCATTTTATAGAAAAATTTCATTTTCTGAATTACAAATACATTACTAGCATGGCAAACAATACACTACAGTCTTAACGAAAAGGTGTTAACAAAAGAAAGCAGGCCAAATAAGATGCTCATCATCTTTGATACCTGAAGCAGAAGAAAGCTGACAACAGCCAGCGGGCCTCACCAGGTAACCAGCACAGTCTCCTGAGTCTCATTCACTGAAATTCACCAAGCATCCTGACTAATTTAAAACACAAAACTTAGCTTTTTCTACCCAGCTCCACCACAGGCGCTACCTGGCACTGGGGAGTCAGTCTGGACTCTTTCCACATGGTGTATGAGAAGTCCCACAGAGAGCACCATGTAGGCCAGTTTAGGATTCTCTACACCCACTGCCCTCACGCTCCTCCTCTTCTGCAGTACCCACAGGACATTGGCTGTGTGGCTCCCGGGGCAGCAGAGAGGCAGCCAGGGAGATATTGGCAAGATGGATTGTGTGTGGCACAAGAAAAGGTCACCTTGTTCTCACCCTGCTCACATCAGAGGAACAGCAATGAACCACTCGGGCGCCACAGCATCAGCTTGCTCTGAGTGCTCACATCAGCAAAACTGAGGAGAGTAAAAATCAACTGCTGTCACTTGTCAACCTAAGGTAAAACTAACTGTAGAAGTTTCTAGGCTGTCTCAATACAGCAGCTACATTTGTTTATAAAAACTTTCATTTTGAGGAAAAATTGGTTTGGTATTCTGATCACACATAGGAAGTCTAGGCACATTTACTTAATTGCTCTTTTATACTATACTTTTACTTAATTGCTCTCCTGTACTATATATTCTTCTTATATACTGTGTATTCATACTATACGATATTGGTTCTTCTCTGAACTTTTAACTGTACAAAAAAAAAGCTCACTTGGGGGGAAAATACAGTCTTAGACTTTGCAGTTATTGATATATATTTTTTACTTAATATAGTGAAGACAAGTTTATCCTTGAATTTTGGAAAAAAAAAAAAGGCATGTCCAAAACAGAAAATCCAAATTTCTAAAGATGTGCTTCTTATAAATATAGTTACTGCTTTTCTTTTGGAAATTTTGTACCAGTCACAACATTCC